>NC_047107.1:77639916-77939916 GCF_902500255.1 Thalassophryne amazonica | reverse complement strand
TATTGAACAAACGTGGTGGACTGGGAGAATATTATTTTGACTGTACAAGTAAAAAAGCAGATATCACCATCAAACACCATGTAATTTAAGACAAAATCAACTTGATTGTTAGCCGTTATTATTGAAGAATAGTGTGGTGCATCTGATGGACCGTGGTGTATTCTGGAGGGTACAGTTGAAATGCACATTTGTCACTAGTCTGTTGTGTGTGACTCCCTTGGTGAAGGAGGTCTGGATGATTCTACGTCTCTATGATGAAATGCTTCCTTGTTCTGGTTCCCGGTGATATTTATTTACATCAACGTAAATCATGCCCCCGAGATGCAACATGACCCAGTGAGCCAGTTTCCTTTAATTATTGTTCTCCTATGAGCACAGATGTGTGAAGCTTTGATTAAAACAAATATTGTTTGTATTTAATTGTAATAAATTTCTAAAGTAAAGTATGTGTTTCCTTTCATTGTGGCAATTCTTTGATACCAAGGAAGACCATCTCTTGATCAATTCCCAGACAGGATGGTGGATGCTGAGATGACTCAATAGGCCCAGTCTTAACATGCACTGTTTCTTGCAGACGCTGCACATGGTTGCTGCAGAAAGCTTCTGCCGGTTGGGATCTTTTTCTCTCTCAGTCCTCTTTCTTCTCTTCTCCTCTGTGTTATTTGTCTGCATTTTTTCAAAGACGTCCACTCCCCTGTGTATCATTGCTCGACAGATGGTACAGTCCATTGCTTGTTCTTGCCAGATCTTCCAGTCGATGGAGCAGTTCTTGAGGTTGTGTTTCAGGAAGCTGAGAGTAAAAGATCTGCTTCAGCCAAAATGCCGATGTTAGTACAGTTGTCTTCTCACCTGATGCGGCGGAAATTCCTGAGGGATCAATGGTGGAATCGCCCGAGGGTTTTCAGGTGGCAAGCAAACAATATATGCCGTTTCTATAAGTCCTTAGGCCCCCAACAACTACAGTATTAAGCAACTTTTGTTAAACATCGTTCTTATTGGACTCTATTCTGTGTAGCTATAGTTATGGGGACATTTGGTGAAGAGCTGCTCCCTGGATCGAGGAAGGATGGCTGTTGGATCCTTACAAAGATAACACTTCAGCATCATGTTATTTTAAACTGGGTGATTGGTGGGAAATCAGTCACTATCCCTACAGTGAAGCATGGCGGTGGCAGCATCATGCTGTGGAGATGTTTTTCAGTGGCAGGAACTGGGAGACTAGTCAGGATTGAGGGAAAGATGAATGCAGCAATGTACAGAGACATCCTGGATGAAAACCTGCTCCAAAGCGCTCTTGACCTCGGACTGGGGTGACGGTTCATCTTTCTGCAGGGCAATGACTCTAAGCACACAGCCGAGATATCAAAGGAGTGGCTTCAGAACAACTCTGTAAATGTCTTTGAGTGGTCCAGCCAGAGTCCAAACCTGAATTCAACTGAACATCTCTGCAGAGATTTGAAAATGGCTGTGCACCGACACTCCACATCCAACCTGATGGAGCTTGAGAGGTGCTACAGAGACGAATACACAAAACTGCCCAAAGATAAGTGCACCAAGCTTGTGGCATCATATTCAATAACATTTGAGGCTATAATTGCTGCCAAAGGTGCATCAACAGCATACTGAGCAAAGAGTGTGAATACTTATGTACCTGCGATTTCTTAGATTTTTTTATTTTTAATAAATTTGCAAAAATTTCAAAAAAGCTTTTTATGTTGTCATTATGGGGTGTTGTGAGTAGAATTCTGAGAGGGAAAAAAAATGAATGTAATCATTTTAGAATAAGACTGTAACATAACAAAATGTAGAAAAGTAAAGCTCTGTGAATACTTTCCGGATGCACCACTCACTCACTCATGTTCAACTGCTTATCTGGGATTGGGTTGTGGGGGCAACAGCTCCAGCAGGGGACCCTAGACTTCCTTTTCCATGCCACATTGACCACCTCTGACTGGGGGATCCTGAGGAGTTCCCAAGCCAGTGTGGAGATACAATCTCTCCACCTAGTCCTGGGTCTTCCCCGGGGTCTCCTCTGAGCTGAACGTGCCTGGAGCACCTGCCTATAGGGAGGCACCCAGGAGGCATCCTTACCAGATGCCTGAACCACCTCAGCTGGCTCCTTTCAGTGCAAAGGAGCAGCGGCTCTACTCCGAGCTCCCCCCAGATGACCGAGCTTCTCACCCTATCTCTAAGGGAGACACCAGCCACCCTCCTAAGGAAGCCCATTTCAGCCGCTTGTACCCTAGTTCTTTCAGTCATGACCCAACACTCATGACCATAGGTGAGAGTAGGAACGAAGATTGACCAGTAGATCGAGAGCTTCGCCTTTTGGCTCAGCTCCCTTTTCGTCACAACAGTATGGCAGAGCGAATGCAGTACCGCCCCTCATATATATATATTTTTTCTGGTCAACTTAATTCATTTGTTAGCGTACATCCATTCAAGAGAACAGAGTTAAGTTATCGTATTCACTTACCCAATGCAAAGTAAGAGAAGGCTATTACAAAATTAATTTTCACCCAAATACTGTACGGAGGCCAATTCATCATACAGGATGGCAGATGGAAAATATGACAGAAATGAGCTCAGTGTCCACTCTCGTCTGTTTTAAATGTCTGTGGTGCTCATCACTATTCCACTGTGCCAGATCAAGTAAAATGAAAACAAATTCCTTTTCAGTTGTTAAAGCTGTTTCAGGGCTGTGGTTTCTCCTGAATCCATACTGACATAAATCACAGACGCTGTTGTTTGAAACACATAAGAAGGTTAATGTGGGAACTGGTAGTTTATATGTTTACCATGAATGGAACTAATTCTGTGTGGCCAGGACCGTTTCAAGGCATTTGGGGGCCACAATCAAAATGGATTTTGAGGCCCCCCTATCCTTACCACCCTGCCCCATCTGCCCAAAGTCTACACGGACCACAGCATAGACACACCGTTTAATCTCACACTTTATATTAATAAAATATTTCTTTGACAGTGCATTTGAACATTTGTAAAAATCCTACCACCATCCCTTAA
This sequence comes from Thalassophryne amazonica, assembly GCF_902500255.1. Lineage (NCBI taxonomy): Eukaryota > Metazoa > Chordata > Actinopteri > Batrachoidiformes > Batrachoididae > Thalassophryne > Thalassophryne amazonica. The sequence goes on along the minus strand of NC_047107.1, from coordinate 77,936,892 downwards.
TAACCAACATATACAGAGAGTGCAAATTGTGGGGTAACTACAAAATCCAAAATACTTCAAAAAATGTGCACAGTAACTAAATCAAACATACTTAAAAATGTTATTAAAAATAAGTTATTAACAAAAATAATAGTTAAATGTGAACAGATATAAGTTGTTAACTTAAGGGGAAGACGATGCGGTATCGTAGATATTATGTATGTATGTCTACATATGAGTCCTTGGGTGTTCTGCTCATAACAGTCCAGCAGAGGGCGATGTGAGAACAAGGAAGGTGTCTGCACGTGGTTCAGTAGATTACTTTTTGGGAAACTCAGTTCACAAGTGCACATTAATCATTTATGAAGACACATTACTGTTAATATAACACAGCCAGGTAGGTAGTTAATATAAACATTATATTTTGTTGACACGTAGGCCTAATTTATCCAGTGTAAATTATCACTTACTGCTGTCCTGTTTTGTCTGGGGCCCCAGGCAATGACTGGTTTGTTTGCCTTGTTGCAACGGGCCTGGGTGTGGCAAAGTGACTATTAATTACAGAATTTAACTTTTATTTATTTATTTCATTTGCAATTGAATAAATACAAACCTGACATTTTGTAGTAACCCCCACCCCATACACATAGAAAGAACCCAGACAAAAAATTGCATCCCATCTAGAGTCATTGCTGACATCCAGTGAGTAAGCGAGGAACCTCTGAGTCATTACAGACTCTTAATCTTAATTTTAAAGTCAAATTAACAAAAATACAAGGGTGCTTTTGAAACACCTGAATAAAATATCTACAGTTCGAAGATTTATACTGAGTGAAACCGGTTCATGCTTTAATGTCAAACTGATTAGAGTGATAAAGTGCAATGTTTGCTGAACTAACAAATGGAGTAATAATTAACTTTGTAGACGTTAGTACACTGATCCACATGGAAGACCTCACCACATCTTTAATTCTTCTTTCTCTCCCCTCTCTGTTTTACATCACACACTATTCCTGAGGCCATAACAACCTAACATTGTACAAATATTTTGTTTTAATACACACCCTAAAACTTCACATTAACAGTTGGAGATGCCTTCTGATGTTCTGATGTGTTGTGAAAAGTGTGATGACACGGACCCACAACAGGGGGCGTAAATGAACGGACAATGGAAATGCCAAAAGGTAACAATTTAATGTTGTGAAAAGTGCACAACGGTATACACATACGGTTTTGAACAACAGTCAATTACACAGTCGGTGTCGTGTGGGCAGGCTCGAGGATAGGAGACGTCTGTCCAGAGAAGAGTCGGGACCCACACGATTTCTCCTGCCAGCGGAGACCCGAGAGCCACCAGAGCCGCCAAGTCCTGAGTCTCCAGGTGGCCACCGCCTTCAGCTGTCGGACCGGGTACTGCTGGCAGAAAGCAAAAACAGATCAAGTGGGTGTGTGCACACCCAGCAGAACAATCAGCAACTCAGTTCAGTTGCTTTTGTGGGAGAATCTCCACCTCCGACATGGGAACAATATACGTGCAGCGCCTGAGTGACTACTTATCCGAGGAGCGAAGAGCGTCGTCTCCTCCACAAACCCAGCCTCCAGCTGCGGAGTAGTCAACAGGTACGCCTGCAGAATATTCAGAACAATTGTTTGGCACCAAAAATGGCTGAGAGTTTTACCAGTTGGTAAGACGATTTCTCGGCAGAGATGTGGTGTCTCCTCCAGGCTTTTATGGTGATGATGATTGATGAGTGGTGACAGCTGTCAGCTCCGGGCTCCTGGAGCTCCTCTGCGGTGACTGCGCCCTCTAGTGCCTGAAGCCCGCCTTCAGGCAGGGCGCCCTCTGGTGTTGGGCCAGCAGTACCTCCTCTTCGAGCGGCCCACACAACAGGACCCCCCCCCCCCCAACGGGCGCCAGGAGGCGCCCGACCAGGCTTGTCGGGGTGTCGTCGGTAGAAGTTGGCCAGGAGGGCCGGGTCCAGGATGTAGCTCCGCTTCACCCAGGAGCGTTCTTCGGGTCCGTAACCCTCCCAGTCCACCAAATACTGGAATCCCCGGCCCCGCTGACGAACATCCAGGAGCCTGCGGACGGTCCATGCAGGCTCGCCATCGATGATACGGAGGTGGCGTTGGTCCGGGGGTGCAGAGGGTGGAGGCGAGATATGGCTTGATCTTGGAAACGTGGAATACTGGATGAATCCGCAGTGAAGCTGGCAGTCGCAGCCTCACTGCGGCCGGACTGAGGACTTTGATGATTGGAAACGGTCCGATGAACCTGTCCTTCAGTTTTTGAGAGTCCACGTGCAGAGGGATGTCCTTAGTTGATAGCCACACCTTCTGCCCGGGCTGGTACGCAGGAGCCGGGGCACGCTGGCGGTCTGCATGGCCCTTCGCCCTCGTCCGGGCTTTCAGAAGGGCAGAGCGGGCTGCGCGCCATACCTGACGGCACCTCCTGAGGTGGGCCTGGACCAAGGGGACCTCGACCTCTCCCTCTGTGGCTGGGAACAATGGGGGCTGATACCCCAAACATACCTCGAAGGGGGAGAGGCCGGTTGCCGAGGAGATCTGACTGTTATGGGCGTACTCGATCCAGGCCAGATGTTGACTCCAAGCCGTCGGGTGCACGGAGGTTACACACCCCAGGGCCTGCTCCAGATTTTGATTAGCCCGCTCTGCCTGTCCATTAGTTTGAGGGTGGTACCCGGACGAGAGACTCATGGTGGCCCCCAGTTCCCTACAGAAACTCCTCCAGACTTGCGAGGAGAACTGGGGACCATGGTCTGAGATGATGTTCGTGGGGATACCATGCAGACGCACGACGTGGTGGACCAGGAGGTCTGCAGTCTCCTGGGCAATCGGGAGCTTTGGGAGGGCTACGAAGTGGGCCGCCTTGAAGAACCGGTCCACTATCATCAGGATGGTGGTCATACCCTGGGACGCAGGGAGGCCCGTGACGAAGTCCAGGCCTATGTGGGACCAGGGGGGACTAGGCACTGGCAGCGGCTGGAGGAGTCCTTGGGCCTTCCTGTGTTCTGCCTTGCCCCTGGCACAGGTGGTGCAGGCCTGGACGTACTCCCAGATGTCGGTTTCCATCGACGCCCACCAGAAGCGCTGCCGGACCACTGCCACGGTTCGTCGCACCCCCGGGTGGCAGGAAAAGCTTACAACCGTGACAGAAGTCCAAGACTGCAGCTCTGGCTTCTGGTGGGACGTATAGTCTGTTCTTGGGTCCATCTCCAGGGTCCAGGTGTCGTGTCAGGGCCTACCGGACGGTCTTCTCCACATCCCAGGTGAGGGTTGCGATGACAGTGGACTCGGGAATTATGGTGTCCGGTGGATCCGACAGCTCTGGCTTGACCTCCTCTTCATGCACCCGGGACAGTGCATCGGACCGTTGGTTCTTGGTCCCGGGGTGATACGTAATTTTGAAGTCAAACCGACCGAAGAACAGTGACCAACGGGCTTGCCTGGGGTTCAGACGCTTGGCGGTCCGAATGTACTCCAGGTTCCGATGGTCAGTGAAAACCGTGAAAGGCACTGTAGCTCCCTCCAAAAGGTGTCTCCACTCCTCAAGGGCCTCTTTCACCGCCAGAAGTTCCCGATTGCCGATGTCATAGTTCCTTTCAGCCGGGGTCAACCTGCGGGAAAAATAGGCACAGGGGTGGAGGACCTTATCGGACTCCTTGCTCTGGGACAGCACGGCTCCTATCCCTGAGTCAGAGGCATCCACTTCAACTATGAACTGGCGGCTAGGATCGGGCTGCACCAGAACTGGTGCAGTCAAGAACCGTCGTTTCAACTCCCTAAACGCGGCTTCGCACCGATCTGACCAGGTGAAGGGAACTTTAGTGGAGGTCAGGGTTGTCAGGGGGCTAACAACCTGACTGTAGCCCTTTATGAACCTCCGGTAGAAATTTGCAAAGCCGAGGAACTGTTGCAGTTTCCTACGGCTTGTTGGATGGGGCCAATCTCTCACCGCCGCAACCTTGGCCGGATCAGGGGCGACGGAGATGGAGGAGATAATAAACCCCAGGAAAGACAAAGTGCGGTGGAACTCACACTTCTTGCCCTTCACAAACAGCCGGTTCTCCAACAACCGCTGCAGGACCTGACGTACATGCTTGACATGGGTCTCAGGATCCAGGGAGAAGATGAGAATAATGTCAAGGTATACGAAGATGAACCGATGCAGGAAGTCCCGCAAGACGTCATTAACCAAAGCTTGGAACGTCGCGGGCGCATTGGTGAGGCCGAACGGCATGACCAGGTACTCAAAATGACCTAATGGGGTGTTAAATGCCGTCTTCCACTCGTCTCCTTTCCGGATCCGAACCAGTTGATACGCATTCCTAAGATCCAGTTTTGTGAAGATTTGGGCTCCATGCAAGGGCGTGAACACTGAATCTAACAGAGGTAACGGGTATCGGTTGCGAACCGTGATCTCGTTCAGCCCTCTGTAGTCAATGCATGGACGGAGTCCGCCGTCCTTCTTGCCCACAAAAGAGAAACCAGCACCCATCGGGGAGGTGGAGTTCCGGATCAACCCGGCAGCTAGGGAGTCCCGGATGTAGGTCTCCATTGATTCGCCTTCCGGCCGTGAGAGGTTGTACAGCCTGCTGGACGGGTACTCAGCGCCCGGTATCAAATCAATGGCACAATCATACGGACGGTACGGGGGCAGCGTGAGCACCAGATCCTTGCTGAAAACGTCAGCGAGGAAATGGTACTCGGCTGGCACCGCCGCGAGATTGGGGGGGACTAGAACCTCCTCCTTAGCTGTCACACTGGGTGGAACCGAGGATCCTAAACACTCCCGGTGGCAGGTTTCGCTCCACTGCGTCACAACCCCAGATGGCCAATCAATCCGGGCATTGTGCTTTAACATCCATGGAAAGCCCAAAATCACTCGGGAGGTAGAAGGTGTCACATAAAACACAATCTCCTCCCTGTGATTCCCAGACACCACCAATGTCACTGGCTGTGTCTGGTGTGTGATTAATGGGAGCCGGGTGCCATCTAGGGCCCGTACATTCAATGGTGACGGTAAGGCCACTAGAGGGAGCCCAACCTCCCTAGCCCATCTGCTGTCCAGCAGATTCCCCTCCGACCCCGTGTCCACCAGTGCTGGGGCATGAAGGGTTAGATCCCCACTCAAGATCGTCACTGGGATACGTGCGGATTTACGGGGTTTCCCCGCGTGAGTATTGTGGCCCACCCTTAGCCCAGTCTCTAAGGGCGGGCGTTGTAGTTTAACCGCTTGGGGCAATTCTTCTGAATGTGCTCACTCGAGCCACAGAAAAAGCATTCCCCGTGGGCCAGCCTCCGTTGTCTGTTTTCTGATTTCACTTTAGCCCTGCTCGTGTCCATAGCTTCGTCAGCAGGGGGAGCTGTTGCCACACGGAGCTCTCTGGCAGTGGAGCGTGGGGACGGCGGCACCCTTTTGGACCCGGAAGGAAGAGGGATGACTCATGCCCGGCCACGCCCTTCGCCCCGCTCCCGATGATGTTCTTCTAATCGGTTGTCTAACCGTATAACCAGGTCGATAAGCCCGTCAAAATCCCGCAGCTCGTCCTTAGCCAGCAGATGCTCCTTCAGGACTGGAGACAGTCCGTTTACGAATGCGGCGCGGAGTGCAACATTGTTCCCGTCAGACCTCGCTGCCGCGATGCGGAAGTCGACTTCGACTGCATATTCGGCTGCACTCCGACGCCCCTGTCTCATCGACAGTAGCACCATCGAAGTGGTCTCGCCTCTGTTGGGGTGATCAAACACTTGTTTGAACTCCCGCACAAACCCAGTATATGTCGTTAGGAGCCGAGAATTCTGCTCCCAGAGCGCCGTAGCCCAGGCGCGTGCCTCTCCTCGAAGCAGATTTATTACATAAGCCACCCGGCTGGCGTCAGACGCGTACATGATAGGATGCTGTGCAAAGACCAGCGAACACTGCATCAAGAAGTCAGCGCACGTCTCGACACAACCTCTGTACGACTCCAGAGGGCTTATGTATGCTTCAGGGGACGGGGGGGGCTCATTGAATGACCACTGGAATATCTGTATGTGGCACTCGGTCAGCAGGAGGAGGTGCCGCAGCAGCGGTGAGAGCCTCCATCCTCCGATTGAGTATAACGTACTGCTCGGTTACCAAGTCCAACCGAGCAGTGAAGGTGGTTAAGATTTGCTGCAGCTCACCTAATATGCCTCCTGCTGGCCCCTGTGCTCCCTGCGTTTCCATTGGAGGTTCACTCGATGGTTGACGCCCCTCGGGATCCATGACGTTGGCCGAGAAATCCTGTTGTGAAAAGTGTGATGACACAGACCCACAACAGGGGGCGTAAATGAACGGACAATGGAAATGCCAAAAGGTAACAATTTAATGTTGTTAAAAGTGCACAACCGTATACAGATACGGTTTTGAACAACAGTCAATTACACAGTCGGTGTCGTGTGGGCAGGCTCAAGGATAGGAGACGCCTGTCCAGAGAAGAGTCGGGACCACACGATTTCTCCTGCCAGGGGAGACTCGAGAGCCACCAGAGCCGCCAAGTCCTGAGTCTCCAGGTGGCCACCGCCTTCAGCTGTCAGACTGGGTACTGCTGGCAGAAAGCAAAACAGATCAAGTGGGTGTGTGCACACCCAGCAGAACAATCAGCAACGCAGTTCAGTTCCTTTTGTGGGAGAATCTCCACCTCCGACACGGGAACAATATACGTGCAGCGCCTGAGTGACTACTTATCCGAGGAGCGAAGAGCGTCGTCTCCTCCACAAACCCAGCCTCCAGCTACGGAGTAGTCAACAGGTACGCCTGCAGAATATTCAGAACAATTGTTTGGCACCAAAAACGGCTGAGAGTTTTACCAGTTGGTAAGACGAATTCTCGGCAGAGATGTGGTGTCTCCTCCAGGCTTTTATGGTGATGATGATTGATGAGTGGTGACAGCTGTCAGCTCCGGGCTCCTGGAGCTCCTCTGCGGCGACTGCGCCCTCTAGTGCCTGAAGCCCGCCTTCAGGCAGGGCGCCCTCTGGTGTTGGGCCAGGAGTACCTCCTCTTCGAGCGGCCCACACAACAACATGTGCTCATGCACCAATGACACCAGATCAAACTCCTTGTATGTGAGAACTTACTTAGCAATAAATTAAATTCTGATTCTGATTCTGATTGAACAAGTTTTGGTGCAAATCTGTATCACGTCTTTGTGAAGAATAAAGCCTTTCACTTTGGATTTACTGATCAATTGCATAGATTTATGATTTTATAGAAACAGAAACAGTGGTATAATTCATGTAGTAGTATAATGCTCATTACAGAGCATTAAAGCATACTATGATATATAAATACATCCCAAAACACATATATTCTTTCTACACCTTCATGGTGTGATTTTATTTTTAATTTTACTTTTAAAGAATAGAAGAAAAAATCAGCCATGTGTATAGTTATTGTACTTTGCTCCAGCATGCATCTAATGCATGCCAGCCCAGTATATTGTAGAGGGATTTGTGAAGTATATTGCACTGGTGAAAGGCAGAATTACCAGTTAACTGTAAAATCAAAATTTTGTGAAATATTTTATATTGCACCATTTTGTTTTGTTGTTGTTGTTGTTTTTTTTAATATTAGAGTTGGCTACCCACAATTGCCCCACAACCAAAAACAAAGAAACAAACAAACAAAAAGTATTTTTTGCATTTGTAATTATTTTCATTGCACTAATTGTATTAAGAAGAAGAAGAAGATGACTTCCCATTCCAGACTATTAACAGATTTTAAACCAAACTGTTTTTACTGCAATTGTAGAACAATTTTATGCACCTATATACAGTGAAAACTACTTGCAAACTAGTGGATTGGTAGGTTATTTCTGTAAAAAATAGTATTTTTAAAGTGGTATTACTGTTTTTTATATACCCATGTGTCTTGCAGATTTGAAAATACAACAATACACATTTGGGACAACTTTTCAGTTGAAACTTGGAATAATTTCTACATAATGTCTAAATGTGTTGCTGGACTGATGGAGAGAGGATCGAGACCACACTTTCTAAATTAGGCTCGATGTGACCGCAGAGTGCGGGGCAGTGGGAGGAGCAGTGGGCGGAGCAATTCATCGTGCGACGCCTGTCGTGCAGCCAAAGCAGCAACGCGATTGGTCAAAACTGCTGCCTCTGCCTGCAGAAGTGATGCGTTCAGGTACACCTGGTTAAGACCTTCAAATACGAAAGGGGCCCACTTATTTGTGTTTACAATATGTAAGATGAACTTAGTCCAAAGTACACCAGAGATTACTAGGAAGTATATTAGCTATGACATAAAAATATCTATCTATCTATCTGTGTAATATTGTGATCATAATACAGTTAATAGCATAATTTACATAAGCAAGAATCTGTAGCACAAATGTCAGTGGTGAAGCCTGCAGTGTGTTAACAGCTGCAGGTTTCACATGATAAAGGTATATCAGTATAAATTGTCGATGCCATATAACAGTAATTTTAAAAAGTGTAAAAACTGAATGGATTGTGTTCAATTTTCTTGTCATTGCTTGCACAATCACATCACTAAAAAAATTCAGTATGTAAAACAACACAACAGTGTTCACAGTTTTGTGGTTGAAGGGAAACTATTAAAATATTAAAATTAAAATATCATTTGATTATGGCATTTGTCTATGGAACCACGTAGCCACTCAGCCACCAACCACTCAGGTAAACAAGTGCACCATTCCCATCTCTGAAAGTAGCAGCTGTCTGTCACAGTCAGGTGAAATGTTTGCATCCCCTTGGCCTTTTCCAGTTGCTGGGATACTCAACACTGGGGGACATGTGTGCTGGATCATGCACAGTAAAGTGCTGCACATTGCCTAAATGTCTTAGCTGATTTCATGGGCGCAATTTGGTGGGGGATAGGGGGGACATGTTCCCTCCCCCCACCTTTTCAACCAGGGGGGACAGAATATGGTATGTCCCCCCCCACCTTCTGACATATATGTGTGTACTTGAAACATGCTATGTCAGTCTTATGTGCAAACCATGTCAGAATAGTATCTTTGTTTCTGCAAGTTTGTATTTTTAGCAACATTGACTTGTTTGCAACACCTGTTTCTTGTTTGTCACATTCGGAATTTTCTGGGACTGCATTTGCCAAGATTTGAAACCAAAAATAGTTGCCTCTAGGGACTAGTGTCTACACATAAGTATCAATAGACCATATGCTAATTTACTAAATTCTGAAAGTTAGAAAAGGAAATCAGAAAAGCTATCTGGGACCTCAGAAAGCCCATCTGCAATTATTGCTTGATCTCCAAAATCAGTCTATGCAAGCGAAATTATATTCAGTATGAGTGTTGTCATTAGTGCCACTTTGAAAATTAAATTCATGATAAGTAATTTATCCTAAACTTATGATCTGTTGTTTTTTCAAACTAATGCAAAAACAAATCTTGAGAAAAAAAATACAGTATGCGATAGTTAATAAGAGCCTGTTCTTTCATATTTATGAATGTATTTTACCACATTGCAGTTGTTTTTTTAATGAAAGCTCAACCTATCATTCTTTTTGAGTTCTACACATGTGGTGATACCTTATTTACACCAGGATGTTAATAAAATCAATGCTGGCTATTCTCAGAATAAAGTACTTATATCCACAGTTTCAAATTGCATAAGTTAAATGGTGTCCACTTTATGGTCTTCTCAAAACATTAAAATTACTGTTCTGGATGCTCAGAATGCATCTGAGCTTATCTAGAAACCGTTGACTTCTGGGTAAAACAGGAAGTACCAGGGGCACCGTAAAGGCATCACCAAACACATCTGTCCCTTGTCCTCATGACTCCATATACTTTTCACAAACACAATCACACAAACTTTTAAGATGTATATTTGCAATCTCAAAATTACTGTTTGTATTTCTCAATATAAACAGCTCTAAGATGATATTTAATTGTTTTATCTTTAAAAAGTGAAATGAATCAAAGGATACACCTTTTAGTTGTGTTACAAATGAAAATATCTCTCTTTCTTGGTATCTCCGCCCCCAATCAACGTCACAAATGAACAGCTCATTACTGGTGGTTCTGGATGTGGAGTTCCTTTTGTCCGAGTGTCAATGAAGGCAGCAGTAATCGCACCGATCGCCCGTTCTTTACCGGTATGTCTGAGGACGCCTTATTAAACTTTAAAACCCGATGAAATGAATGAAAGGTCAATTAAACGTCTGCTGCTGTTAGCTTAGATATAGTTAGAAGTTTAGTTGCGTTGTTTTCAAACGTTTTCTTGAACTGCGCCGAGTTACATGAGAAATGTGCGGCAGATAAACTGCGTCTCTTTTTGTCCGAAAAACATCAGAATTGTCACAACCGGACTATTTTTGAATTATAGTTATTATTTTGTAAAGACAAACAGGACGCAAGATGTTCGAAAGTACAAGGATATTACTCATCCTTCTGGATGTTACATGTCTTATCCTCGGTATGTATTCTGATTATTTCTGTATATTGTATATTTGTAAAGAATAAATGTTTTCCAAGGAAAAAGAGACTGTTTAAAGACCTGTTTAAGCAAATAATGTGTTAACATCCGTTTACCTCCTCATGTGAAAGTTTGAGGAACCAATGAAGTAAAAACGTTACTCGTGTGTGTGTGTGTGTGTGTGTGTGTGTGTGTGTGTGTGTGTGTGTGTGTGTGTGTGTGTGCGTGCGTGCGTGTACGGGTGCGTTTCCTCTCCAGAGAAACCTGTATTTACTCAGTGTGTGGAATGCAGTATTACCACATAAATAAAGTACTGCAGGGCTTACCACGAGCTCAAAAACTATAATACCAAATATTTACAACCCAGTCTTATGAGTTTTTTCATGCTCCCATCACGAAATGCGTCAAATTTTCGTGACAGGGTTTTTTTTTTTTTTAATCTTACTGTGACTAACTCTACCCCTGTCAGCACATCTGACAGGTGCACATATGAGAGGTGATTGAGAAGTTTTAAGCCGCACCTCATAACATTATCATAACATTATCATAACATTTACCTCATAACATTTATCGAGAATGTGTGACGTTTTGACAGACTGGTGCATGAAAAAAAGAGAAATATTAATAAGCGATAAAATCAGAAACATCCAGCTGGAACATCCGTGCTGGCAAATACTCACACTGTTGGGTAAAGTCATTTCCCAGTCTGATGCCCGTTATATTAAAAAATGGGAGAGTGGTTCAGACAAACTCTTTCCTCTGAATCATCTCTTCAGTCACTTTAGTCACTGCTGTTTGGTCGGCTCGACATCTGCTTGTACAGTAACCAAGCTATAATTTATCTATAATACTGTATATAATTTTTGCATGCACCTGGATGATAATAACAAAGCAGGCACTTTAATTCTACATTTTTATTTTCTTGATGATGATTTCTTTTATACTGTGCTAAGCTCTGGATCATTGCTCAGACATATTATTAGTTAACTGTCAACTGTGTTGTATTATGCAGATTATACAGATCAAACACTTAAAATTTGTAACATAATTAAATATGTCATACAACCATTGCACCACCACCACAATTTATAAAGAGTGCAGTGGAATCGGCCTTGTTTGAGAAAACCCATTTAGACCAAACCCATAAGTGCCAAATCTTGAATGTGACATTGCATAAGTGAGCTTCAACAACAATTTTATTTGCCATTTCCTCCCAGTTTGCAACATTCTGAAAAGACTGTGGATTTTGAGAGGAGAGGAGACAAAAGACTACGACTATTGTAACCAAGAATTCACTGTATTATTTAAACTAAACATCTGACATATCTACGGGCGTTCTTGGTTGCTTTTGTTACTGGCAATGAAGGCCTCAGACGTTTTAAATTAGATAATGCAAGAGATTGTGCTGTTGCATGAGTGTCCTAATTAAATTTCCTTTGCATCGAGCTCTCTTTGGAGGATTATTTGATACTGGAATGATTTTGTGTCAAAGGAACAGCTACTTCTGGAGACTTAAATGAGGAATATACTTGTGTTATGAGGGAACGTCAGCTACAACATATCAGCCATGTGGTGCATTTCTCTGAGCACCATCCAGAGTGCAGGTGTCTAAGTGCTCAGGACTCCAGAAACTGGCAAAGGCCAAGGGGATGGTCATTGGTCATCTGGCTGCAACAGATAGATGGCTACTTGGGGATGGACTAGTTATCTGCTTGGGTAGCTGCCATCCAGGACTCAAGGTGGTTCTGTGAGGAATGCTGTGATGTATTGCACGAGCACATGGTGCCAAACCTGACTGGACCTGCAGCTAAATGAGACCCTTATATGTCAGTTCTGAAAAAAATATTGGTAATAGTTATTTTTCAAGTAGGGAGGGGCAGGGAGGGGGTAAATTATCGTATTGCAGTTGCTAAATCATACAATTGTAATCTTGTGTAATAAGATGTGATAGTTCCTCAGTGTTAGTTGTATATTTGCTAGTTGCCAAAATGATTGATGTTTTCCTGTCTTTGTATGCTATAATATGTTTTACAAGTAAAACCAAAATCTGACATGAAGTTTTCGCTTTCTTTTTTTAATGTGTCTGCACCAAATTTTCATGTCTACCAGTGGGACTTCCATTTTTTATTCTGACACTTCAACACAACCCATTCAAACGAGGCTTCTTCTGTGATGACGAATCGATCAGATACCCTCTCAGAGATGACACCATCTCCTACCAGCTGCTGGGTGAAGTCATGATCCCCTTCACACTGATTGTTGCAAGTCAACCGCCCTTTTTCCTCCATAAATTCACTAACCTTAACTGCAGAAGAATATTGAAGGTTGTGTTTGCCATGTTGAAAGTTTGCATGTGTTCAAGGTGCTCAATACAGGTGTTCAGTGTTACTTCTTTGCGCCGACAGATCATTTGTGGTGAGTGCCTTTCCGTCTACATGTCTCAAATAAAGCACCAATCTATGGGGAGCTACTATGTGTCATGTATCTACAAAGTTGTGGGAAGCTACTTGTTCGGAGCTGCTGTCAGTCAGTCTCTGACTGACATCGCCAAGTACTCCATTGGCCGCCTGCGACCAAACTTCCTGGCTGTGTGCAAACCAGTCTGGGATCAAATTAACTGCAAAGCTGGGGGCTATATAGAGAACTTCACCTGCACTGGAGACAAGTTTCTAGTTGAAGAGTCAAGGTAAGGTATTGGTAATGGCAAACTGATTCTAGCCATTTTCAGCTTGAGCTTTTGATTTTATTTCTGAATTTTTGGTAGTATATGGTAAAACAATAATGAAAATCTAAGTTTGTTTACCGGAAATCAAGTCCTCAAACTTTTTAAATTAGATAATGCATGAGATTGTGCCACTATGTGAGTGTTGTAATTTAATTTCCCTTGCACCATACACAGTGGCTGCCTTGGTGTTCATCAGAGCTAGGGTTTGGAAATGAAAGAAACTGACAAACTAATTTGAAGCTACATGCAACTTTGACCACACCTGCTCCTAATTACCATCATACATGTGATAATAAGCATATTCTCTGCAACAAGCCCAGACATGATCAGGTAGCAGACAGGTATGTAAATGATCAAAACAATGGTTTTTGTATTCATGTGGTGCATCAAAGTTATCCAAACCGTAATCAAAGGTTGGGACATACAACTGCAACTTTTAATGGCATACCTGCCATCAGTGGGAATGCTAGAATATTTGAGTTTCACCTCCTACTCCCAAGTCCATGTTAGGGTTGGGACACGAGATGCTGGATGATGGCCAGCTGGAGGTGACATAAGTGGTTGGGATGGAGCTGTTTCATGATATTTTTGGGCAGTCACTTCTTCCATGTTGCCAGATTCAGGTTGATGCTGATTCCACTTCACTCTGAAGAGCCTTCAGAAGACGATTTTGTTTGTATAACAGTCCGCTTGACAATAAATCGACAGCAGCCAAGTTCATTAGGCAGAATATTGTAGGAACATCCCTTGCTTTCACAAGCAGCACAGAGATCCTTGTATCCTTGTGGTTGCATTCATAGGTATACAGGTGAATTTGGCTTCCCTGGGTACAGCCAGCTTCTCTAGATGCACACGTTGGGCCAGGTTAGGCCAAGCAGTGATGTTCAAAGACTGAAATTCAGGTTGTGTTGCTTGTAGCCTTCGTTCCTCCAGTGAGATAGCTCCCCAATCATAAGAGCTCCATGGGCTTTTCCAGAGAGAACCAATTTAGGAGAAATGGCACATGTCTAGTGTATTTGACTGGGCAGCGCCAATCACTTATTTGAGGTTGAGGCTGGATTCTGCTTCTGAAAGTATTGGTTTTTTTTTAACACTACCTGCTGTTTTGAACTCTTGTTTACATCTGTTTGATGACATGGACAGATGAATCAAGGAACTGGGTTTCCTGCCTTGAATATCTCAGTTAGTGAATAAAGGAGGAGCTGTAAATTTACACCGACTATACACACACACACAAAAAAACTTGCTCAGTGAACATAAAAAAATTATGTCAAGTATTTTCACCCAAGTAAAATACGTTAACTTAGCCAGAAACAATTTTGCTGAGTGACCGAAATGTAAATTTGTTGGGTCAACATGATGCATTTGCATTACTGTTACCTAATTACCATGGTTTAGGCCAACTAGATTTGTAAGGGTAAATGTAACAAAAATGAAAAGTAAGTCCCTTCAGCTTCTCCCTTGTTTGCGTTTGGGGTCTCCATAGTAAATCTGAGGTAGGTCTGCATGTTGAATTGGCACAAATTTCATGGTGGATGCCCTTCCTGATGCAACTCCACATTACATGGAGAAATGTGGCAGGGGTGAGGTTTGAACCGAGAACCTTTCGTACTGAAACCAAGTACACTAACCACTTGGCCACCACGTCTGCCCTGTAAGTAGTTACAACTTCTTTTAAAATAGTACAGTTACATGTCAACTTAACTTTGCTGTGTTGGATCAGCACAATTTATACAGATCCACCTTGGATTTGCTGTGGCGACCCTGAGTGCAAACAAGGGAGCAGCCAAAGGGACTTACTGGTTTTTTGTTACATTTATCCTTACAAATCTAGTTGGCCTGACCCACGGTAATTAAGTAACAGTAACACAAATTCATCATGTTGACCCAACAAATTACATTTAGGTGACTCAGCAAAATTGTTTCTGGCTACATTAATGTATTTTACTTGGGTGGAAAGACTTTCCAGAATTTTATTATGTTCACTGAGCAAATTAAATTTTAATTTGTTGCATGTTATGTTAAACTACATGATTTGAATGTGTTCATCTATAAAACTTGATTTTATATCGTAGAAGCTACATGTTAGACTTACGTTCATGTAACATAAAAACCAACAACACCCATGTTGTTTTTTTGAGCGTAGAAGTCTTAACAGTGTGAAGCTTGGAGGAACCAGACTCCAGCCATCTCTGGAGTCTGGCACAGTTAAAACCTGGCAAAAACCATCTTGGCGAAAACAGACTTTAGACAGGTTTTGCCAGTATGTGGGAACAAGATAGTAAGTCCCTTTGGCTGATCCCTTGTTTTCAGTTGGAGTCACCACAGCAGATCCAAAGTGGATTTGCATGTTCATTTGGCACAACTTTTATGCCGAATGCCCTTCCTGATACAACTCCACTTCACATGGAGAATGGGTAGGGGTGGCCTTGAACTGGGAATCTTCCACACTAGAAACAAGTCTACTTAACTGCTTGGTCCCCACCTCTGCTATGTGGAAATAACATAATGTGACAAACTATAATTGTGGAAAAGTTTATTAAATTGTCCAAAAGCCTTTTCTATAAGTGTGGGCTGCAGGGGATTTGAGGCAAGGTCCACCACAAGGCTTCTCAAGGAAGTGGGAATTAGAGGGCAGGCCCAGCAGAAGGTCATTAAAGAACTTGCCATCACCATTGGTGGCTCCAGAGATTTTTTTCTGCAGGTGCTATGGGGGAGTTTGGCATGCTCACGTGTCAAGACAGCTCTCTGCTAAACCTCTGCCACTTTCACGGGCATGCATACACATAGCCACATTCTGATCTGCGGCAGTCACAGATGACATACAGAATGACCAAAATCACACACACAAACCTAGGCTACTGTTCAATACAAATATCCACAGACCTACACATGTAGTCTATAGCCTCAGTGAAAAAATGCCAACAGCAGGCAGAGAAAAAAAAATTTCACCCACCATTGATAGCTTCATAACAGCACACTGCGCCTGTTGTGGTTAAGAGCAAAAAGCATCAATGATTTGGTTGCTGTCCAGAGGCCGTGTTCTCTGAGGGTTAATTGCCAGGAGTGACACCGGCTCACTGGTTTGTCTGTGTCTACTGCTGTTCCTCAGGTAGTTCTTTAGGCGACACAGACTTCACTTCTTTCCAATTCCACTCATGGATATTTGGGCAGCAAAAACTGAACCATTTCAGCAACTTGAAACTACACTCACTGCAGTACAACATCATGATTGATGCTGAAAAACTCTTCCATGCCTTTATCTCCTCTAGGCTTGACTACTGTAACTCCCTGCTCTTTGGGATCTCTGAGAAAAAATCTTCAAAGGCTCCAATACATTCAAAACAGTGCAGCTAGAACTCTGATAGAGTATGTAAACAGGAAAACATTACACCTATATTCCATAACCTTCACTGGCTACCCATCACCTACAGAATCCATTTTAAGATTGCTTTCATCACCCACCAGTGCATCCATGGCAATGCCCCCACATACCTCAAAGACCTCCTCACCCCTCACACATCCCCCCGTTCCCTCCGTTCATACAACACTAGTCTTCTCTGTCTCCCTAGCACCAAGCTTCAGACCAGGGCCTTCTGTTCAGCTGCCCCTCATATTTGGAACTCCCTTCTTGACCATCAGAGGTCTCCACAAACTGTGGAAGCTTTTAAAAAAGCCTTGAGACAGACCTGTTTAGACAGGTCTCAATAATTTGAATCTGCATCTTAGTCTTTTTATTCTATTTTATTATTTTATTTTGGTTTTATCTTGAGATGTTCTGTTTTTATTCTCTTATTTATCCTTGTTTTTTTCTGTAGCACTTTGAGATTTTTATTAATGAAAGGTGCATTATAAATAAAACTTAGAATTACTATCATGACATTGTTGAATGCGATGTCATTGAACATCACGTTACACTCATTTTGTGGGAACCAGTCAGTTCTGTTGATGTTTATTTTTTTTATGAGTGAAATGTTTATCTAATCACATAAATCTGAAAATGCCAGAAGTGTCTTACTGTGGAAAACTGAAAGGATGATGTCATCACCCTACCTCTGTAACATGTTGTTAACAATGTAATTTTACTGTGTAATTTAACATATTATTATTATTATTATTATTATTATTATTATTATTATTATCATCATTTATTTTTTTCTAATTGGTGGTGGTGGAGCAAAGTGCTGGCGTCCTCCAACACAGTCTGAGAAACTCACGAGAGCAGAGCAGAAAGACGCTGAGGGGCTTCTTTAAAAACTTAAAAAAAAAAAACAAACAAAAAAACAAAACAAACAAACAAAAAAAATGCCCCTTCCCCCTAACAAGTAACTTCCATCATAATGAATTAATACATTTCCACACGTCATCTTCCACAACAAGGGTGTCATGTGGTGAACAGTTTTCATCTGTGATGATGAATTCTGGCAACAGATCAGATTAAAAGACTTTATTTAATCCATGAGCCGGCTTCTAAAGTTTTAGCTTTTGTTGCTAAATTGATTAGCTCCACGTCGTCTTCTTTATTTTTTGTAGAAGCGTTACAGCGCTACATACAGGCCTGGCATGTGTACTACAGCATTTTCAAGCGGTTTCACTGGATCTGTGAGAATGGAGATATTTCTTGAATGGACCAATTTTTGAAAATGACAAAGAAAAAGATTGTATAGAAGAAGTTAAAAACATGGGATGAAATTAAAATAATAAAGGAGGAATTATTTTCTTGGGGTGCTATGACAAATCCAGGGGGAGCTCAGGCGCCCCCTAGCTCCCCCTGGCTCCGCCCATGGCCACCATCACTGAACGAAGTGCAGGCCTGGCGCCAGAAAAAAAATATTAAGGGGACAATGAGTTCATCACAGGGGGTGGGGTCGCTCCTCCCCCCCTCCAAAAAAAAGTGCGCACCGGAGGGGACGAGCCTCTGAGCGTGCGTAATGAATTGGGTGCGCTCCTGGAAAGCTTGTGTATTTAGGCTACACCATTGTAAGAGACTGAGTAGGAGTAAAGAGTGATGACAGTATTTTTTTTTAAATTATTATTTGAATGTATAGACCCTCGGTCAAGTGATCTCCTGCATACCACAAAACCAAACCAACAACTGATCTGAGAAACGACACAAGACAGTAGATTAACCCCACATACAGCCCTCCATCACAAGCGCAAACACAGCGCAATTGGGCATGACAGTCACACAACGGGTCAAAGATAAACCTTTCATGTAGATATATTTACAACAATACATAACTTTTATCTTACCATAAAAGTCCATATCTTAACATAAAAGTCTGTGTGGAAACTGGATGATAGCCTACCTCAGTGGACTCTGGATCCTTGCCCTCTGCCCCACTGACAAGTGCAACTCTCAAGGGCCTTTCACACTGAATACGTCAGATGTGTCAAAAATCGGTCTAAAAAGCATTATTTTCAATGAGATGCGTTGCTTTTTAGATGCGCTGCGTCAAAAGCCGAGCTAAACCGACGGGAGCTTCTGACGGGAGCGTGCATTGCCGCTTGTTGGCAGGCTGACGCAGTCAAAGTTCAATCCAATCCAACTTTCGATGCTCTGAGCTGTGACGTACCTTTGCATTGTCCACTAGGAACGACGCGTCGGGCCAAAACATGGAAGACGAGTGGCAGAAAACCACTCATCTCTACAAAACGGATCGGTGTAGAAACCACTGATCTCTACAAAATGGATTTGTGCAGAAATCACTGATCTGTGCAAAACATACGTGTCACAGGACTGCTCATTTATGAAGCAGTTTTCTGAAGAAAAATCCTTCAAAATCTTTTTTGTTGTTGTTTGTTACCTCAGAATTTCTGATTACTGTTAAAAAAAAGTTTAGAACACTTGTAATTAAAATAGCTAACTAAATCAATAAATGGTTCTTTAGAAACCTTTCATCTGTAAATTAAAGCCACCTGTTATTTCAGATTAGATAATTTTTTGTTTAACATAAGGACATTTATTTTTAGACAAAATAACATGGAAATTTATACATTTTTTTTCAGTCTTGTAGTTTATTTATATCTCATTTCAACCAGAAAAACACTGTAAATAAATACAATACACATTATTATAAATGCAACAGGAAATAATTTAACAACTAGAAGCACTCAGAGAGTGCAAACCTCCGCCAAGGCCATGGGGTCACTGACGCCAGAACATCTACACGCCGTGGAATCATTGAACCTAAAAAAGTGTAACAATGATGTTTGCTCAGTAGTAAAAAAAGTTTCATCTGCTGTGACTGGATAGCATGTATCCTTAGCTCTTAGCATCACAGTTTATTGCAACTTGCACCTTTCCCAGAAGCTACTGTCATCTGAGCACTGATATTGATATTGCATGTGCTTATAGACAAAAACAAAAAAGAGACAAAATTCAATTTATTATTCAACTAAACTGCAAATATATGAATTTTTTTAACATTTATGAAACACTTCTCTAAACAAAGCCATAGGATCACTGACCCTAAAGAGATTCCCTCCTTGGCACAGTGATCTATTTCTTTTTGTCTCTTTCTCTAAAATTGTATATAATAATCATTAGATTATTAATATATAAACAAAAATAAATTTAAGAAATATTACAATTTGAAAACAAATGCACCCGAACTTGATGAGAGCTGCAACTGCTTAATGCTAACTTTTAACATTGAAAATGCCATAGACATGCTAACGCGTTAGCATCACCACTAAAATTTAATCACTTGTTCCTCTTGTCATTTCCAACCACTCCACAAAATTTCATCAAAATCTGTTCAAAACTTTTTGAGTTATCCTGCTGACAGACAGACAAACAAACGCGACCGAAAACATAACCTCCTTGGCGGAGGTAATGACTGCAGTGTGATTGTAAAGTAGGATTTCTGTGACATAAACCTCATGATGATTTTTTTTAATAGTCATTTCAACTTGTAATTTCACCAAAATATGTAATTGCCTTTAATGTTGTTATCAGGACAGAGTCATTTCTAAAATATGAATTTGAGCACAATAAGTGGAGAGCTTCTACCTGTGCAAATGTCTTTTGACTTTGATTTCGTGGACATTTTTAATGATCCGTTCATTTATTGTTAAAATATAAAATGAAACAGCTTTTTAAAAAATAATAAAATAGTTGCTGTTCAAAGAGCCTTTCATTTAGAAGCAGGTGATGTTATGCTGGATTCTCGGGACCAGATGAAGGTCTTTTCTGCAGCTTTGACCTCTGGTGGTGTTGCTGAAGACACTTTTGTCCTATTTTGAAGAGCAGAGATGTTTTCTTTCGACTGGACTTCGTGGTGTTCAGCTCATCAATGGAAGTTTGGTTGTCTGCACAGCAAATGTTCCTGATTGGGACAAATAAAAATATTTATTTAAATATAAAGAAACACTAAACAGTTTATATATAAAAAAAAGGAAAAAAAACGTGAAAAAAATCAATCAATCAATCAATCAATCAATTTTTTTATATAGCGCCAAATCACAACAAACAGTTGCCCCAAGGCGCTTTATATTGTAAGGCAAGGCCATACAATAATTATGTAAAACCCCAACGGTCAAAACGACCCCCTGTGAGCAAGCACTTGGCTACAGTGGGAAGGAAAAATTCCCTTTTAACAGGAAGAAACCTCCAGCAGAACCAGGCTCAGGGAGGGGCAGTCTTCTGCTGGGACTGGTTGGGGCTGAGGGAGAAAAAATAATGGGAAAAAAAAAAACAAACGCCAGAAAAAACAAGTTATTTAAAGTTGAGCTTTTGTGGTGTCTGAAAAAAGCTGTAGCTTTATTTGGAAAAATAAAAAAGACTGAATCATTTAGAAATTAAAGCGTGCACTCAGATCAGCTGTGCTAAAAGGCTAAGCTAACGTTAGCCGATCATTAAACCTTCACAGCAGTTCAGTAAACATCACGTTTTATTTTTACATTATTCTCACCTCAATAAAGCTGCAGAACTAAACTCCGTTGGGCAAACTGGGACTTCGCATATATCCAAAAAGTGGGAGATTTCGGACTGAGCGGGTTAGCTCCATCCCCCCGGCTGCCTGCCTCGGTATGTGCAGTGATGATGCCTGAAGGCCGGCTTCTCTGTGCGGGTCGGCCCGCTGTCGCGGTTCGATCAATATCCCACCAAGTCGTCAGTCCTCCCTCGGTCGGCGTCACTCCGAAAAGTAGCTGAAAAAAAGCTTCTCCCAGCAGGGTCATGGGAGAATCGTTCTGCTGTTTTTAAAGCTTTTTTGTGGTTCAGGCGACCCAAATTCAAGATGGCGATCGCTGAACTTTTTTCAGGTTGTGGAAACGGCCAGAGTGTGATGTGGCAATCTCCGCCCCCTTGCCGCTTCTGAAGCGACGCATCTGACGTCATGCGTCGGATGCGTCGACGGATTGGGACACGTTGACGGATTGGCCTGAAGTATTCAGTGTGAAAGGCCCTTCAACCTATCAAATCGCTTGAACACAGACACACGCCATATCCGTTTGTTTTAAAATTAATTACTTTAGTTAATTTGGTTTATTTGTTAAATATGTGATATTATTGAATAACTAATATTTTGCTATATTTTCCACTATTTCTTTTTCTTTCTTTTTTATTTACACTCAACAAAAATATAAATGCAACACTTTTGGTTTTGCTCCCATTTTGTATGAGATGAACTCAAAGATCTAAAACTTTTTCCACATACACAATATCACCATTTCCCTCAAATATTGTTCACAAACCAGTCTAAATCTGTGATAGTGAGCACTTCTCCTTTGCTGAGATAATCCATCCCACCTCACAGGTGTGCCATATCAAGATGCTGATTAGACACCATGATTAGTGCACAGGTGTGCCTTAGACTGCCCACAATAAAAGGCCACTCTGAAAGGTGCAGTTTTGTTTTATTGGGGGGGGATACCAGTCAGTATCTGGTGTGACCACCATTTGCCTCATGCAGTGCAACACATCTCCTTCGCACAGAGTTGATCAGGTTGTCAATTGTGGCCTGTGGAATGTTGGTCCACTCCTCTTCAATGGCTGTGCGAATTGGCAGGAACTGGTACACGCTGTCGTATACGCCGGTCCAGAGCATCCCAAACATGCTCAATGGGTGACATGTCCGGTGAGTATGCCGGCCATGCAAGAACTGGGACATTTTCAGCTTCCAAGAATTGTGTACAGATCCTTGCAACATGGGGCCGTGCATTATCCTGCTGCAACATGAGGTGATGTTCTTGGATGTTGGCACAACAATGGGCCTCAGGATCTTGTCACGGTATCTCTGTGCATTCAAAATGCCATCAATAAAATGCACCTGTGTTCTTCGTCCATAACAGACGCCTGCCCGTACCATAACCCCACCGCCACCATGGGCCACTCGATCCACAACACTGACATCAGAAAACCGCTCACCCACACGACGCCACACACGCTGTCTGCCATCTGCCCTGGACAGTGTGAACCGGGATTCATCTGTGAAGAGAACACCTCTCCAACGTGCAAAACGCCAGCGAATGTGAGCATTTGCCCACTGAAGTCGCTTACAACGACGAACTGGAGTCAGGTCGAGACCCCGATGAGGACGACGAGCATGCAGATGAGCTTCCCTGAGACGGTTTCTGACAGTTTGTGCAGAAATTCTTTGGTTATGCAAACCGATTGTTTCAGCAGCTGTCCGAGTGGCTGGTCTCAGACGATCTTGGAGGTGAACATGCTGGATGTGGACGTCCTGGGCTGGTGTGGTTACACATGGTCTGCGGTTGTGAGGCTGGTTGGATGTACTGCCAAATTCTTTGAAACGCCTTTGGAGATGGCTTATGGTAGAGAAATGAACATTCAATACACGAGCAACAGCTCTGGTTGACATTCCTGCTGTCAGCATGCCAATTGCACGCTCCCTCAAATCTTGCGACATCTGTGGCATTGTGCTGTGTGATAAAACTGCACCTTTCAGAGTGGCCTTTTATTGTGGACAGTCTAAGGCACACCTGTGCACTAATCATGGTGTCTAATCAGCATCTTGATATGGCACACCTGTGAGGTGGGATGGATTATCTCAGCAAAGGAGAAGTGCTCACTATCACAGATTTAGACTGGTTTGTGAACAATATTTGAGGGAAATGGTGATATTGTGTATGTGGAAAAAGTTTTAGATCTTTGAGTTCATCTCATACAAAATGGGAGCAAAACCAAAAGTGTTGCGTTTATATTTTTGTTGAGTGTATTTTTTTGATAACTCTCACATCCGAGGGGGCGGGGTGGATGACGTGAGGGGGCATCGCCCCCTCGTGGCACCGGGTCCGATGAAGTGGAGGGACGCGGGCTGCCAAATGACAGCCCATACAGTGTCATTTTTATCACCATGTGACACACGCCCTGGTCTGATCGGGTTGCAGTGGGCCAGTCTTGGCTGAGGGTGTATTGTAATAAACAGTCAAAACACCCAGTGAAGCCGGAGTACATAACTGACGATGTGTTGCATTGGTCTATAACAGCATGGTCATTTGAAAGCCACCCCATCAAGAGGCTGTTGATGTTATCAAAAAAAGCGCTGGCATATCAGGGATTGTAACACCAAGTGCTTTAAGTGAACTCAAATCTCACACCTACTTCAAAAGACGTGGCAAAAACTCATCTCTCTTTGAGTGCGTCAAAGCCAGATTGGTTTTTGATTTTGACTCTGACACTTACTTCAGAAGTGGTGTGATCCTGTGATGTAGATACAAACATGGGCAAATTTTTCAACAAAAAACGTTTTCATTTGGTTATGTAGAGCACACACATCTGCTGTCACACACCTTGAGTATTTAGTGCTGTTATCCTCAATTGGTGATTTCTTAGAAATAATACGAGCAGCAAATCAGAATGGAATGTTTCTTATTATGATGTGGTTGCAAGATTTTGATGAAAAAGGGTTTAATAAAACATTCTAAAACAAGTGTTATCAATCAATTTGCATGTTATTAATATTTTGCCAATTTGCCCCGTCCCCATTACACAAATTCTCCATACTTTGCCACAGGCCTAATGTTTTTCCACATGATAAATAGCCTGTAAAAGGCATACTTGTCATGACTGCAAACACTGGGTGGCTGGACAAAAATGCAGGTCTCACGGACACAGGTATATAATAAAAAGGCTTTATCCAAGAAAATCACTGATTAAGGTACAGTACACAGATAGGCAGTTGGCGTGGCAACGGTACAGACAATCGATAGGTTGGGGTGTGGTCATTCAACAAGCAAAGTTCATAAATACACAGTGTCACAGTGATCAGAGGGCAAGACAAAGGCTAGGTCCAAAAAACGAAGCAGGGTCAAACACAGGCTGGCAATCAGGCAAAGGCAAAAACAGAGCTGGGACAAAGACGGTGAAGTGCAACGAACTAGCAGTGAGGATGTGAACGCAACGACTTAAATAGAACAGCAGGTGATTGGAAAACAAGCTGCATGTGTGGGGGAGAAGTTTTTAGAAGGGGGTGTGGCTGGGTGAATCCAAGATGATACATGGTGCAAGATAGGGAGGACAACACAAGGTGATGTGATGAAAAGACAGAGATATGTGAACAGGTGCCAAGAGAGTGAGTGAAGGAAAACACAAAGCAGACAGCATGAAGGTGAGAGACAAAGACACGAGATAGGTGCAGTGATGAGGTGAGAACATAATCAGATGGGCATGAGAGTGAACACAAAAAACTGAGTTGAGGGAAAACTGAGCACAAGCAGCAAACAGAAAGCGAGGGTGGAATAATAATAACTAGGAACTGAACATGAGAACTAAAAAGCAACCATCAGCTAATAAGTATTAAAGAAAACTACATAAGAACAGATCAGAGAGAGAGAGAGCAATAAGAAAATAAACACTAAAGCACAACGAATCTGGAACTGACAAGGAAAACAAACATTAAGTAAAGCAGAGACTACATGATAACAGAAAACAAAACCAGACATTAACTTATAACTCATAACACAAATGAGAAAAGCAAAATAAACAAGTGATAAACTAATGATCAATAGTGAACACACAAACTTACAAAACAAAACTAGAACAGAACTGAACAATGGCCAAAGAATAAAAGTAACAAAGAAACAAAGTGACAAAGCAAAATAGAACAGGGAATTAACACACGGTGAAAATAAAATAACTAGTAAATCAAAGCTGGAGCAGAAGGTGAGTAAGAGAAAAGAGGCGAAAATGGACTCCAAACCCCAGATCCGGGCTGAAACCTGACAATACTGTAGATGGTAGTACATCAGATACAGAGTATATAGTGAGTATATGACATTTAAATGTAAGTTTTTACCAGGGCTTACATTTAAATGCCATGTACTCACCGATGAAGTGTATACCAGGGGTTTATCAGTTTTCGGCACTTTTTACCAGTTTTCAACTCACTAAACTAGCTAAAACTGGTTTTGGTCTAAAACCCAACCCTGTCCGGATGCACTTAATAATCAGACAATGGATACTCCGCGATAGTGTCTTCATTATTACGTGCAACAAGTCCAGATCCGTGGGAATGAAATAAAGTGAAAAACAAGGTATTGTCAGCCTACATGCACACTAAGTCACAGTCATGCATGTAACAGTAAGATTATTCCCTGAAAAATGTCTAGACATGTCCACCAGTTGGCAGTGTTCAGCAGGTGGCAGACAGGTCTATAGTTTATTATACAAGTAAAACAAAGTTGGCTTTTGGGTTGATTCGGTGCATAAGAGTTCAGCAAAGTTTAATCAGTTCTGCCTCTTTGTATGCAGCTTTATTTGGGTCATTGGCAAGATGATACCATTTATTGTTTTTGACTTATTGTGTTAAACTGGATGGTTTGGATTCATTCACTTACTGCATTTTCCACGTTACATGACTAGGTTTTTCAAAAGCCTCAGATTGTCACACATTTACACTGCCATTACTAAGGGTCCTAGCTCACTGGATGCGACTGTTGGAGAGCAGTTGGAGACATGAATTAGTGACCAAACATGCAAACGAGCGACACTGTCACAGTTGGTATCTCACTGAAGTGGCCACTTGCAGCTGAACACGAGTGATGTGTGCACACAAAGTGCTCAGCTCTTATTATCCTGCTACTATCTATGTGAATAGACTGTGTAAATTTCCCCACTGTTCCCAATAATGACAAAATAAAACTAATAATAATGAAATAATAATAAAAAATAACAGCAATAAAGCACACAGCGCACTCACCAATTTGCAGAATGATGTCCCTGCTCAACCTCCTGTCCTATCTTCCATGCCCAGTATATAATCCACTGCTTATATGATCCTTTTGTCCTCTGTTCCGAGATCCACGTACAGCAATTGTTCACGCACTGGACCAGCCTTTTCTTTGTAACTCATTGATGTCCAGCAACGATTCAGATGTGTGCTTCCTTTGATTTGATTTGTTCTGCAATAAAGTTGGACGTCCATTCGGCTGTTCCCTTGTTTTTTTCACTCGGGGTGTCCACAGCAGATCAAAGGTGGGTCTGCACATTGATTTTTGGCACAGATACGTCCTCCTACATTTTGGCTCTGATGGACATACAGTATAACATCACATTTCCACAGCAGGCATTAAGCAGAAATATTTTTGTGGTTTAAAGACACCTACGAACGCTGTTGGACCTGAAATTGAGCAGTGTGTGCCTTTAATGAACGTGTGCTGTCATTATTTCCTCCCTGTTCATGTGTCCCTCACAACAAGCACATCAAAGAACTCCCACTGCATGTCCTCAGAGAGAGACAGAGAGTGGGAGAGGGAGAGAGACAGTCAGAGAGAGGAAGGCAGACACCGTGCTGTGCTCCACTCCTGCAGAATTGTGTGCCTCAATAAAAAAAAAACATTAAATGCATAAGTCCAGATGTCCTGATGTCCCATAATTGTGGCCAGGCTGGCAGCAGCTCAGCCAGGTCCAGAAGTGGCTGTTCCACTCCGATCATCCCCGCTATTGTTGCATGCTCCTCTGCAGCTCGTGTGTGTGGCCCAGCCCTCCACAGTTCCCTCATGAATCTCTTATGTTAGGAGTCGCAGCGAGTACATTCAGACGTTCGCACAACTCCAGCGATGGCTCTGGGAGCATACTGGAAGGAGCCTTGTTGCTTCGTCAACTTTGAAAAGTCCAGGTATAACGCTGGCGACGCCCTGCAAGTGAAGCAAGGGAAGAGCACCACCCAGAGAACGTTGTGTGAAATCAAGTAATTTCCCTCGTAATTGGCATTCGCAGGCTGTCACAGCCCAGTGAGATACGACCCTAAGCAACTCGTCACTGTTATTTAGTATCTGTTTATGTTTTGTAGAGTGTCCTTCTACTCTGGTCATTCATCCTTCTCTATGTACTGCATGGTGTTTCTTGTAGTAAGTACATACTTTATATTTCAGTATTCATACCAAAAATAAAATGTTAGAAACAATGGTTATACTTTGTTCAGACTGCAAGTTCAAATTGGATTTATTGCATATCTGATCCAAATCTGATCTTACTGAGTGACTGTTCATATTCTAACAAGTGACTGGTTTTGATTTGTGTGTCGGTGCTGCAGTCATCATCTTTCGTCTAATCTGCAATGAAAGTCACAGTTATGTAAACAGTCATGTTGCAGCTACAGAGCTCTGACTCAAACCGGGTGTGTTTATATTATATCATATTTATATAATTTATATTTTTACGTTTATGCATATATATTATAAAATGACACGAGGTGTGTTGTCGGGTGAGAGTTTGATCAGACAAAAAAGCAATTACGAAAAAAACGTGTGCGCGCACACACACATACACACGTGCACTTGGAATAAAATGCATGTGGTGTGAAAAGTCACAGATGTGACAAAACAGTTCTTCAAACTAAAACGGATTTGGAAAAAGTGATGGGAATCGCATTTCAAACTACCAATGAATGAGGCTTGAAGTGTATTTGGAAAAACAGATTTCATGCCAGTGTTCAGACTTGCATCAGGGAATCAGATTGAAATCAGATATGCTCATCAGTGAGATTTTTACTGGCAGTCTAAACAAGGCCTTGTGTGCGTCTGCTTCATACTTGAATGTCAGTGGCTGATTTCACAAGATAATGCCTTTACAGTCACTCTCAACATCCGCCTCAATACATAGGAATTATGTGTAAGATAGGTCCATATGTAATATTTTGAAATTGGCAAAACTTTTGCTCTTTTAGCTGTCCATTAAAGCAGCATGAACTTGAAAGCAAATCACGAACAAGAACTTGTATTTCAGACTAACACCTCTGAGTGTAATTACTTTGAAAGTGATTAAACGATGTCAGAATTATAGCACATTTGTGCTTCTTTAAGGGACTGAAGGAAATTAGACAATTGGCTGATAAACTGCTATTTTTGATGTAGTTGCCATTTATTTAAAATTGACAGTCTGAGCTACAGGATTGTATTCAACATTTGCCGCCTTTGATTGTGATATGCTATAATATAGTACTACTTTAGCTGATAAGGGCCACAACACTTTTAAGTAAAGACAACAGCAGCAGAAAGAGCCAACACTTAGAAATCCAAACATCAATTCAGCAACAGGTAGTTGCATCAAAACAGGTCTTTCAAACTGACAAAAGAAAAATGCTTGCAAACAGGGAGAACACAAATATAACCTGCAGTTTAAATTGATAATATATCTGCTGCAAATTCACACAATGCACCTGAAGCAACGATGCCCTGCAAAAAGCTACAATACAGTTGTATGCAAAAGTTTGGGCACCCCTGATGATTTTCATGATTTTCCTTTTTTAATCATTGGTTGTCTGGATCAGAAATTTCAGTTAAACATATCATATAGCAGATGAACACACTGATATTTGAGAAGTGAAATGAAGTTTCTAGTATTTACAGAAAGTGTGCAATAATTATTTAAACAAAATTATACAGGTGCATAAATTTGGGCACCCTTGTCATTTTATTGATTTGAATACATTTAGCACTAATTATTGGAACACAAAATTGGTTTGGTAAGCTCATTGACCCTTGACCTCCTTACACAGGTGAATCCAATCATGAGAAAGGGTATTTAAGGTGGCCATTTGCAAATGTTTCCCCTCTTTGCATCTCTTCAAATGAGTGGCCACATGGGACCCTCTAAACAACTCTCAAATGACCTGAAAATAAAGCTTGTTCAACATCATGGTTTAGGGGAAGGATAAAAAAAGCTATCTCAGAGATTTCAGCTGTCAGTTTCCACTGTGAGGAACATAGTGAGGAAATGGAAGACCGCAGGCACAGTACTAGTTAAGGCCCGAAGTGGCAGGCCAAGAAAAATCTCATAAGCTGAAGAGAAGGATGGTGATAATAGTCATAGTCAACCCACAAACCTGCTCTAAAGACCTACAACACGATTTTGCTGCAGATAGTGTCTCTGTGCATTGTTCAACTATACAGCACACTTTGCACAAGGAGATGCTGGAAGAGAGAGTAATGCAGAGGAAAGATAAAGATAAACTTTATTGATCTCACAGAGGAGAAATTCACATGTTACGTCAGCTCTTAAAAAACACACAAGATGGGTGCAAGTAGAGGAAAATGTTCATCAAACAGCGTGTGCAAGGAAGCCTTTTCTGCGTACACGCCACATGCTTGAGGTATGCTAAAGCACATTTGGACAAACCAGCTTCATTTTGGAATAAGGAGCTGTGGACTGATGAACTAAAATTTAGTTATTTGGACATAATAAGATAGTATGCATAGCTGAAAAAGAACACAGCATTCCAAGAAAAACACTTGCTACCTACAGTAAAATTTGGAGGTGGTTCCATCATGCTCTGGGGCTGTGTGGCCAGTGTAGGTCCTGGGAATTTTGTAAAGTTGAGGCTCACATGGATTCCAGTCAATATCAGCAGATTCTTGAGAACAATGTTCATGAATCAGTGACAAAGTTGAAGTTACTGTGGGACTGGATCTTTCAACAAGACGACCCTAAACACTGCTCAAAATCTACTAAGGCATTCATGCAGAGGAACAAGTACAACATTCTGGAATGGCCATCTCAGTCCCCAGACCTGAATATTATTGAAAATCTGTGGTGTGATTTTAAGCGTGCTGTCCATTGTCAGAAACCAACAAACCTGAGATGTTTTGTAAAGAAGAATGGTCCAAAATACATTCAACCGGAATCCAGACTCTCAGTGGAAGTTATAGGACGCATTTAGAGGCTGTTATTTCTGCAAAAGGAGGATCTATTAAATATTGATGTATTTTTTCTGTTGGGGTGCCCAAATTTATGCACCTGCCTAATTTTGTTTAAAGAACACACTTTCTGTAAATCCTATAAACTTCATTTTACTTCTCAAAC
The DNA here is from genome assembly GCF_902500255.1 of Thalassophryne amazonica. NCBI lineage: Eukaryota > Metazoa > Chordata > Actinopteri > Batrachoidiformes > Batrachoididae > Thalassophryne > Thalassophryne amazonica. The sequence goes on along the minus strand of NC_047107.1, from coordinate 77,906,452 downwards.
ATCACTGTGGTTGTCTGCTATATGATATATTTAACTGAAATTGTTGATCCAAACAACTAATGATTTATAAAGGAAAATCATGGAAATCATCAGGGGTGCCCAAACTTTTACATACCACTGTAGCTACTTCTACAATAGAAGTAGAAGACAAACAGACGGTTTCTGCCCAGAGGACTTTAGCTGACAGACCGTCCAGCACATAGCAGAAATCTGTTAGCAGAGTTTAAATGGTAAATGGTACATGGACTGCATTTATATAGCGCTTTTCCATCTGCATCAGACACTTAAAGCACTTTACAATAATGCCTCACATTCACTAAGATGTCAGAGTGCTGCCATACAAGGCACTCACTACAGACCGGGAGCAACAGGGGATTAAAGACCTTGCCCAAAGGCCCTTAGTGATTTTCCAGTCAGGCTGGGATTTGAACCGAGCATCTTCTGGTGTCAAGCCCAAGACCTTAACCACTAGACCATCACCTCCCCTACCTATTTATTTATTTACTTTATTTATGATTTACTCTTACATTAGCTATATTTTCACAATTTATGCATTGGCAATGCACTGAAGGGTATAAATCAGTTAAAGTACTCTGGGCAGAAACATCTGTTTGTGTTGTGAGTACTTCCTTTGTGTTGAGAAAACTTTGCAAAGCATTTCTGTTTTTTGGGGGTGTGTTGTCTGAATTTGCAGCAGACACATTATCAAATTCAGTTGTTACATGTGCTGTAGGTTGTGATAAACTCTAGTACTCTGAAGTGAGTCTCTTTAATCCTTTTCTTTACTGCAGCTGTACATCCACGCAAGGTTGAGGTCACGATGGGCGAGGCTTTTGCGTCCCACCATCCAGTTCTTTCTGATTTTAGCAGCTCTGTACGTGGGGCTGTCCCGGGTGTCTGATTACAAACACCACTGGAGTGATGTGTTCACGGGCCTCCTGCAGGGAGCTATAGTCGCTATTCTCACAGTACGTTTGATCTAAAGCCTACTAATGCTGTAAATTATCTATTGCATTATTGATCAGTTACACAATCAAATAAAGTCATGACTGTTTAGAAATGTATTGCTGCTCTTTAAATAAATGTATTTTAATTTGGTTGTCTTGCAATGTATTCTGCAGGTTTTCTTGGTGGCCAACTTCTTTGCACAGCCAGTTGATGCAGTGGTGTCACAGGACGAAGCTTCGCACACCAGTTTACAGGAAAACCCTTCCAACGGGAACCACTATGGCAGCACCGACTGAAGCTGAGCTATGTGTTATCAGACCACAAAGAAGACCAAAGATTTCTGACCAGCGCATCAGTGAACTCAGACGGTTTTGCTATTAAGTGCTGATTGATTCTGTTTCTTCACCGCGGTGCACCCCAAAGTCATCACTGCAGCCTGCATGCTTGAGCTGCTAATGTTATGTGGTCGTCACACTTCTAAGTGCACAACACTAAAACAGATATTGTGCTGTTGTAGTGTTGATACTCCCATTTTGTATGAGATGAACTCAAAGATCTAAAACGTTTTCCACATACACACTATCACCATTTCCCTCAAATATTGTTCACAAACCAGTCTAAATCTGTGATAGTGAGCACTTCTCCTTTGCTGAGATAATCCATCCCACCTCACAGGTGTGCCATATCAAGATGCTGATTAGACACCATGATTGGTGCACAGGTGTGCCTTAGACTGCCCACAATAAAAGGCCACTCTGAAAGGTGCAGTTTTATCACACAGCACAATGCCACAGATGTCGCAAGATTTGAGGGAGCGTGCAGTTGGCATGCTGACAGCAGGAATGTCAACCAGAGCTGTTGCTCGTGTATTGAATGTTCATGTCTCTACCATAAGCCGTCTCCAAAGGCGTTTCAGAGAATTTGGCAGTACATCCAACCAGCCTCACAACCGCAGACCACGTGTAACCACACCAGCCCAGGACCTCCACATCCAGCATGTTCACCTCCAAGATCGTCTGAGACCAGCCACTTGGACAGCTGCTGAAACAATTGGTTTGCATAACCAAAGAATTTCTGCACAAACTGTCAGAAACCGTCTCAGGGAAGCTCATCTGCATGCTTGTCATCCTCATTGGGGTCTCGGCCTGACTCTAGTTCGTCGTCGTAACCGACTTGAGTGGGCAAATGCTCACATTCGCTGGCGTTTGGCACGTTGGAGAGGTGTTCTCTTCACGGATGATGCGAAGGAGATGTGTTGCACTGCATGAGGCAAATGGTGGTCACACCAGATACTGACTGGTATCCCCCCCCCCCAATAAAACAAAACTGCACCTTTCAGAGTGGCCTTTTATTGTGGACAGTCTAAGGCACACCTGTGCACTAATCATGGTGTCTAATCAGCATCTTGGTATGGCACACCTGTGAGGTGGGATGGATTATCTCAGCAAAGGAGAAGTGCTCACTATCACAGATTTCGACTGGTTTGTGAACAATATTTGAGGGAAATGGTATTGTGTATGTGGAAAAAGTTTTAGATCTTTGAGTTCATCTCATACAAAATGGGAGCAAAACCAAAAGTGTTTATATTTGAAAGCCTTCAGCTTTCAGGCTCCTCTCCTGTGGAACCAGCTCCCAATTCAGATCAGGGAGACAGATACCCTCTCTACTTTTAAGATTAGGCTTAAAACTTTCCTTTTCGCTAAGGCTTATAGTTAGGGCTGGATCGGGTGACCCTGGACCATCCCTTGGTTATGTTGCTTTAGACGTAGACTGTGGGGGGTTCCCATGATGCACTGTTTCTTTCTCTTTTTGCTCCGTATGCATCACTCTGCATTTAATCACTAGTGATCGATCTCTGCCCCCCTTCTCGGCATGTCTTTTTCCTGGTTCTTTCCCTCAGCCCCACCCAGTCTCAGCAGAAGACTGCCCCTCCCTGAGCCTGGTTCTGCTGGAGGTTTCTTCCTGTTAAAAGGGAGTTTTTCCTTCCCACTGTGGCCAAGTGCTTGCTCATAGGGGGTCGTTTTGACCGTTGGGGTTTTTCATATTTATTGTATGGCCTTGCCTTACAATGTGGAGCGCCTTGGGGCAACTGTTTGTTGTGATTTGGCGCTATATAAGAAAAAAGTTGATTGATTGATTGATATTTTTGTTGAGTATAAGAAAGCAGTTGTTTCTACCAGCTTCTTTATTTCAAATCATAAGATAAAATGCATCATGTTGCATTTGCTAAAAATAAATTGGTTTATTTTGTTATTACATTTATTATTTTAAACAAAGTGAGCTTGTGGCAAATTTGGTTTTTCACTAGTTGTCATTGTTTTATTGGGCAGCGCAGTCTCGTTTGAGGGCGGACGCTAAAGGGGTAAAATATGACGCATATGATGTAATTTCTCTACTTGCAGGGACAAAAACACAGCACTTTCTCTGAGTTGTGAAAATGCAAAGAAAAAGTGACAATGTGATGAAAAGTGGACATGTGTTGCGGTTTATGACCCAGAGCTCAAACCTGTCGGGGCGAGAGAACGGAGCTACTCTTGTTAGCTGTGTAGGCTAACACTTACCGACACCACCGCTCCCATTTGCCTCGCATTCCCTTCTCCACTGGGAACCGAAAAAAACTGCACTTTTTGCGACTGCTTCTGTGATTGCAGCCGAAAACAAAATAGTACACCATTTTCCTGTTAGAATTGACGCTGTTTGTGGGTTGAGACTAACACCCGGGCGGAGTGTGGGAGTGTCAGCACAAACCATTTGGAGGATGGGGGTTTCACCATTTTAAAACGGCAGATCATAAACAGGCAGGTCCATTAGGTGATGGCCAGTGAGCTTTTAACTTTATTGAGCTGGGCTGAATGGTTTGTGCTGAAACTCCCACACTCCGCCTGGGGATTCTCTGCTGTTTTCGTGCTGACTGTCCCCAGATGTAATCAAATCCTGCGATATCAGGTAGGGGTTCAAACGAGACTGCGCTGCCCTATTGATATCTCTGGGTACTACATGCAGGTTTTTTGAATGAACCTGTAAAGTAGAGGTCTACCCAGGAACAAGTTTTGAACTGAGCAGAAGTGGACATGTTGAACTCCTGTCTCAAGCCAGAAATGCAGAAACTAATTTTTGACAAGAGACCCAGTCTGAAAATCACAAATTAGGATGTGGTCCAAATTAGGCAGATGTAAAATGTAGTGCATTGGATCAGAACAGTGGAGAACAAAAATACACATGCAGTGCTGCACAATGCATCATTCCATAATGTGCAGTGGATGTTAAAATGGTTTGACATTATATTGATTCGGACTGAACTGTGATAGATTGGTGGCCTGTCCAGGGTGTTCCTTGCCTTTTTACCCAATGACAGCTTGGGATAGCATCCAGCCCCCTCACTCCCCAGTGACTCTTAACAGGGCTAAGCAAGTTCAGAAAAGGAATGATTGTGAATTAAGTACAAGATGTTGGGAAAGTGTAGGAACACGGACCCACAACAGGGGGCGCAAATGAACGGACAATGGAGGAAGGCAAATAACACTTTTACTGTTGTGAAACAAGCACAACAAACACAACCGATTATAATAACAGACAATAAGCCGAATCACAAAGGTGTCATGTGGGCAGGCTCGAAGATAGGAGACGTCTGTCCAAAGCAGAACCGGAACCACACGATTTCCTCCGCCACCGAACCCCGGGAATACTGGAGCCGCCAAGTCCCGAACTCCCAGGTGGCCACTGCCTCCGCTTGTCGGATCCGGTACTGCTGGCGAGGATCAGAAACAGTCAGATGTGGCTGCGCCTGCACCCAGCAACACGTATGGTGGAAAACCACCTCCACCTCCACCTCTCGTCAAGAAAAAACACTGTAGTGCAGGAATGTGAGTACTTATCCAAAATACAGTCTCCTGCTGTTCTTTTCTCTTTCTGTGTAAAGGCAAAAAGTATTTAATGGTCAAAAGATACTCTGTTTGGCTGGATACGTTACCTCCTTGGTAGAGCGATATCTCGGCAGAGAAGTGGGGATGACGTCTTGCAGATATACCGCTGCGGATCAGAAGATTGGTAACAGCTGTCGTAGGTGACAGCTGTCACCCCGGCTGCTCCTGTGAGATGGCAGCGCCCTCTGGTGCCTGGAGCCCGCACTCCAGGCAGGGTGCCCTCTGGTGGTGGTGGGCCAGCAGTACCTCCTCTTCAGCGGCCCACACAACACAAGAATTATTGTATAGAAATGTATAGATCTATGAGCCATTGCTGCCTTGTCAGATCATTGCTGCTACATGCACTGCTTTTACGATTCCCACCCCTGACGTCATTTCATGTAAACGTGTGTGATTATTGTGATTTATGAATGGTAATGCAATGCATTTGTTTTATTTTATTTTTTATGACATTGTGTAGAACAGTAGAAGCATTGACCTATATTGCTTGGAGCAGTACTTGCAAAAAAGGCTGAAAAATAAAAAGTTAAATTTGTTACTTTATTAATGTCAGATAAGGTACGAACTCGAAGACAAGTTAATTTCAGAAGCAAAATATTTCCTCAAAAGATGCAAATCTGAACCAAAAGATTTCTGAAGATAAACTTTTCGTCGAGCCTGTCTGTGGACAGACCACATAAACCACTCATGCAGAAATCCATTCCAGTGTAAAGAGGAAAGACGTTTGTGTGCAATCTCGGGTATTGTGGGTACGGATAGTAAGCACCAGTCAGTGCATTAATGAGAAGAATGTGCACATTTTCTGCTTCTGTCTAGAACAGTGCTCAACTTGTCTTCATTGAGGGATAGTTTTGTCAGCAGACAAGCACTTATCTTTGGCTGCAGATGACTGAGTCGAAGGACTAAAATGTTATTTAAGTGACTGAGACAACTATGCAGAAAAGAAAGTGGTGAAGTATCACCCCAAATGAATACAGAATGCAGGAATGGGTTACGTTTATACAGTTAAACATTACGGTGACATTCAAATGTCTTAGTTCTCTGTTAAAATGAGCTATGGTGCACCATCTAAAGTGCGTAGTGCAGGAGCATTTGGGGTGTGTACAGCTCCACATTACTGTTTACAAAGCATCTAATCTGAGCGCAAAGTATGGAGCAAGGTAATTTATTTTGTCATGTATTTTCTGAAGTCACATCTGTTAAAAAATGACTCTTAAAGAGGGGAGAAAAAAATGATCTATAAATTGCACCTTTTTTCTGTATGGGGAAGTTTTCAAAAAGGCATTACCCTGGGGGTGAATTTAACAACAGACTCAGTGTATCACATGTGCACAAGTCCTTATGTTAATAACATCACAGCATATGCTGTTATTTAATATAAGGACTTGTAAATTAAAAAAAGAAAGCTGGGCAAACTTGCATTGGACAACATATTTGATGTTATTTGATGCAGTGAACCAGGAACAGTGGATTCATACAACCCCTGGCAAAAATTGTGGAATCACCGGCCTCGGAGGATGTTCATTCAGTTGTTTAATTTTGTAGAAAAAAAGCAGATCACAGACATGACACAAAACTAAAGTCATTTCAAATGGCAACTTTCTGGCTTTAAGAAACACTATAAGAAATCAAGAAAAAAAGATTGTGGCAGTCAGTAACGGTTACTTTTTTAGACCAAGCAGAGGGAAAAAATATGGACTCACTCAATTCTGAGGAATAAATTATGGAATCACCCTGTAAATTTTCATCCCCAAAACTAACACCTGCATCAAATCAGATCTGCTCGTTAGTCTGCATCTAAAAAGGAGTGATCACACCTTGGAGAGCTGTTGCACCAAGTGGACTGACATGAATCATGGCTCCAACACGAGAGATGTCAATTGAAACAAAGGAGAGGATTATCAAACTCTTAAAAGAGGGTAAATCATCACGTAATGTTGCAAAAGATGTTGGTTGTTCAGTCAGCTGTGTCTAAACTCTGGACCAAATACAAACAACATGGGAAGGTTGTTAAAGGCAAACATACTGGTAGACCAAGGAAGACATCAAAGCGTCAAGACAGAAAACTTAAAGCAATATGTCTCAAAAATCAAAAAATGCACAACAAAACATGAACGAATGGGAGGAAACTGGAGGAAACGTCTGTCACCGAACTGTAAGAAACCGCCTAAAGGAAATGGGATTTACATACAGAAAAGCTAAATGAAAGCCATCATTAACACCTAAACAGAAAAAAAAGGTTACAATGGGCTAAGGAAAAGCAATCGTGGACTGTGGATGACTGGATGAAAGTCATATTCAGTGATGAATCTCGAATCTGCATTGGGCAAGGTGATGATGCTGGAACTTTTGTTTGGTGCCGTTCCAATGGGATTTATAAAGATGACTGCCTGAAGAGAACATGTAAATTTCCACAGTCATTGATGATATGGGGCTGCATGTCAGGTAAAGGCACTGGGGAGATGGCTGTCATTACATCATCAATAAATGCACAAGTTTACGTTGATATTTTGGACAATTGAAAGGATGTTTGGGGATGATGAAATCATTTTTCAAGATGATAATGCATCTTGCCATAGAGCAAAAACTGTGAAAACATTCCTTGCAAAAAGACACATAGGGTCAATGTCATGGCATAGGGTCAATATCAACGAGCAGATGTGATTTGATGCATGTGTTAGTTTTGGGGATGAAAATTTACAGGGTGATTCCATAATTTTTTCCTCAGAATTGAGTGATTCCATATTTTTTTCCTCTGCTTGGTCTAAAAAAGTAACAGTTACTGACTGCCACAATCTTTTTTCTTGATTTCTTATAGTGTTTCTTAAAGCCAGAAAGTTGCCATTTGAAATGACTTTAGTTTTGTGTCATGTCTGTGATCTGCTTTTTTTTCTACAAAATTAAACAACTGCATGAACATCCTCCGAGGCCGGTGATTCCATAATTTTTTCCAGGGGTTGTACATGAAGCCCTCAGCTTGTGTTGTGTGTATTGATGAGGACTTTTATATTCCAAAAATAAGCAAATGAACAGTTGAACATGTGCAAGACAAGATACTCGGTTATCTGTTACAGATATACAGGGATCGCTGACCCGGAGTGTTGGAAAAAAATTAAGGGACTTTATTGTACATACAATTAAATTTGTGAGAGGTAATCACAGGAGCAGCAGTCATCCACCACAACTCCCTGAGGTGAAGCATTTGAGTCTCTTTCAACAACACTTCCATATCCAGGTGCAGACAGCCTCTACCTCCCTCCAATGACCTGTTGTTCCTGGATGCTGTGGCCAGCAGACCCCTCTTGGTGAAGAAAACCCGTGTAAAAATTTGTTACCAGAATTATTAAAGTTTTGCATTTTTCCATTGTTTTGTTTTTTGGTAACTTTTATTTCATTGTTAATTTTTTGTTTTCATTTCAGTTTCTTGGTAGTATGACAAGCTAATGCACATCCCTGTGTCAACACACAGAGCGCACATGCATGTTGCAAACTCATATATGTAAGGCAGATCTGCATGTTGCACTGCGTAACTATTAGAAAGGAAAATAAATAAAATAAAATCCTGAATCACTTGATTGTCGAACAGATTTTTGCTGGTCTATGGTGAAGGTGCTTTTTGTTGCCAAAGGATACCAAAGTGGAATCACTGCACCTGAACACACTCTGTTAAGCCCCAGCTTGTCCACATGAAATGGGCGTTGAGCATAAAAAAGTGTTGACCGTACACTAGAGGTGCCACCTGTACTGCTTTGTGCCGGGTGGAAGATAAGGTCAGTTTGGTTTTAATGCTTGTATGGTGTTCAGGTCTGTGGAACCCATTTTCATTTTTTATCAAAATAAAAATTACATTATTATTTAATTGGGATGAAGTAAATATCTGTTGAGTATGTTTACATAAAATTGTTTGCGTTCAATTAAAAATTCAAAAATGCAGCGCGTCCACCAGACCCACAGACACTGGCTGAGTAAAAAGGATATGAACACCACACCAACTCATCTATATTTCTTTCTAGCTCTAATGTTATACACCAAAGATGAAATCCTACATAGTTGTGTCATCTGAAACTCATTCTACATGATCAGTTTATTATTTTCAGCTCTTAACCTGCAGGGGTGGCCATGGTACGCTTGCTTCCAGTGTGGAAGGTTCCTGGTTCCAGGCGGCCCCTGCCCATTCTCCATGTAATGTGGAGTTGCATCAGGAAGGGCATCCGGTGTAAACACGTGCCAAATTAACATGCAGGTCCACCTCAGATCTGCCGTGGAGACCCTGACTCAAAACAAAGGAGAAGCTGAAGGGACTTAATGTTCTCAGCGGTTAAACTGATGCATGTGTTGAGGTTATTGTTTCAACAAATAACCTTCCTGTGTAAACATGATTGTCTATTAAAGCTCTTCACAAGTTGACACTATGTGGATGTATTTTTTTAAGCCCTTCTGCACAGTTTAAAGTAGAATTCTGACAAACTCTTTACTGTGAGGTAAAAAGATTGAAAGCTCCTGAGGATGCCACAAGTAACTAAGTAAGTTGTGACCAACATGCAGTATGATTCCCCCCTCTTTAGCTGAACTGGAAACAAATCATGTAAATCTTCTACTGGCTCACGTCATCTGCTTTGTCCACTTAGCTCAGCCTCCCCCACATCTGAAATCTGACCGATCATGTGGCTGCAGAGCGTTTGTTGTCACGCTGACCTCAACAATAGTCCTTTACAGACAGCAGCTCCCATCACGTGTCTCACTTTATCTCAGTGATGTAAGACAGGCAAACCAATTTCAAAAGCACACATAAGCAATGAAATGACAACAATTCTTGAATCTCCCGTGCACAGATTTTGTTTTTTCGGCTGTTCATGTTAGGGGTCACCATAGCAGATCAATCGTTGCCATCTCTGTATCTTCTTCTATCAACACCAACCACCTGCATGTCCTCCCTCACCACATCAATAAACCTCTCTCTTCTCCTCCTGCCTAATGGCTCCATCCTCAGCATCTTTCTCCCTATATACTAGGGGTATTTAACTCGTTCCAGAATGGACCAAGAAGGGTGCAGGTTTTCTTTATCTCCAAACCGTCCCACCTGAGCTGTCCCTCTGATATGTACCTTCCTAATCCTATCCATTCTCATCACTCCCAAAAAACAATTGCAACATCTTCAGCTCCACCTTCTGTCTGAATAGTTCATGTCTACTACAGTAGTGTTCAGAATAATAGTCAATCAATCAATTTTATTTATATAGCGCCAAATCACAACAAACAGTTGCCCCAAGGCGCTTTATATTGTAAGGCAAGGCCATACAATAATTACGTAAAAACCCCAACGGTCAAAACGACCCCGTGAGCAAGCACTTGGCGACAGTGGGAAGGAAAAACTCCCTTTTAACAGGAAGAAACCTCCAGCAGAACCAGGCTCAGGGAGGGGCAGTCTTCTGCTAGGACTGGTTGGGGCTGAGGGAGAGAACCAGGAAAAAGACATGCTGTGGAGGGGAGCAGAGATCGATCACTAATGATTAAATGCAGAGTGGTGCATACAGAGCAAAAAGAGAAACAATGCATCATGGGAACCCCCCAGCAGTCTACGTCTATAGCAGCATAACTAAGGGATGGTTCAGGGTCACCTGATCCAGCCCTAACTATAAGCTTTAGCAAAAAGGAAAGTTTTAAGCCTAATCTTAAAAGTAGAGAGGGTGTCTGTCTCCCTGATCCAAATTGGGAGCTGGTTCCACAGGAGAGGAGCCTGAAAGCTGAAGGCTCTGCCTCCCATTCTACTCTTACAAACCCTAGGAACTACAAGTAAGCCTGCAGTCTGAGAGCGAAGTGTTCTATTGGGGTGATATGGTACTATGAGGTCCCTAAGATAAGAAGGGACCTGACTATTCAAAACCTTATAAGTAAGAAGAATTTTAAATTCTATTCTAGAATTAACAGGAAGCCAATGAAGAGAGGCCAATATGGGTGAGATATGCTCTCTCCTTCTAGTCCCCGTCAGTACTCTAGCTGCAGCATTTTGAATTAACTGAAGGCTTTTCAGGGAACTTTTAGGACAACCTGATAATAATGAATTACAATAGTCCAGCCTAGAGGAAATAAATGCATGAATTAGTTTTTCAGCATCACTCTGAGACAAGACCTTTCTAATTTTAGAGATATTGCGTAAATGCAAAAAAGCAGTCTTACATATTTGTTTAATATGCGCTTTGAATGACATATCCTGATCAAAAATGACTCCAAGATTTCTCACAGTATTACTAGAGGTCAGGCTAATGCCATCCAGAGTAAGGATCTGGTTAGACACCATGTTTCTAAGATTTGTGGGGCCAAGTACAATAACTTCAGTTTTATCTGAGTTTAAAAGCAGGAAATTAGAGGTCATCCATGTCCTTATGTCTGTAAGACAATCCTGCAGTTTAGCTAATTGGTGTGTGTCCTCTGGCTTCATGGATAGATAAAGCTGGGTATCATCTGCGTAACAATGAAAATTTAAGCAATGCTGTCTAATAATACTGCCTAAGGGAAGCATGTATAAAGTGAATAAAATTGGTCCTAGCACAGAACCTTGTGGAACTCCATAATTAACCTTAGTCTGTGAAGAAGATTCCCCATTTACATGAACAAATTGTAATCTATTAGATAAATATGATTCAATACCTATGGCATGCTCTAATCTCTGTAATAAAATTTTATGGTCAACAGTATCAAAAGCAGCACTGAGGTCTAACAGAACAAGCACAGAGATGAGTCCACTGTCTGAGGCCATAAGAAGATCATTTGTAACCTTCACTAATGCTGTTTCTGTACTATGATGAATTCTAAAATCTGACTGAAATAAACCATTCCTCTGCAGATGATACCCTTTCAAGAATTTTTGAGAGAAAAGGAAGGTTGGAGATTGGCCTATAATTAGCTAAGATAGCTGGGTCAAGTGATGGCTTTTTAAGTAATGGTTTAATTACTGCCACCTTAAAAGCCTGTGGTACATAGCCAATTAATAAAGATAGATTGATCATATTTAAGATCGAAGCATTAAATAATGGTAGGGCTAATAATAGTAGTGCTATGTGGCAAAAAAGATTAATCCAGGTTTTGAGTATATTTCTTATTGTTACATGGGAAACAAGTTACCAGTAGATTCAGTAGATTCTCACAAATCCAACAAGACCAAGTATTCATGATATGCACACTCTTAAGGCTATGAAATTGGGCTATTAGTAAAAAAAGTAGAAAAGGGGGTGTTCACAATAATAGTAGTGTGGCATTCAGTCAGTGAGTTTGTCAATTTTGTGGAACAAACAGGTGTGAATCAGGTGTCCCCTATTTAAGGATGAAGCCAGCACCTGTTGAACATGCTTTTCTCTTTGAATGCCTGAGGAAAATGGGACGTTCAAGACATCGTTCAGAAGAACAGCGTAGTTTGATTAAAAAGTTGATTGGAGAGGGGAAAACACAGGTGCAAAAAATTATAGGCTGTTCATCTACAATGATCTCCAATGCTTTAAAATGGGGGGGGGGGGGGGGGGGACAAAAAAAAAAGACGCATGGAAGAAAATGGAAAACAACCATCAAAATGGATAGAAGAATAACCAGAATGGCAAAGGCTCACCCATTGATCAGCTCCAGGATGATCAAAGACAGTCTGGAGTTACCTGTAAGTGCTGTGACAGAAGACACCTGTGTGAAGCTAATTTATTTGCAAGAATCCCCCGCAAAGTCCCTCTGTTAAATAAAAGACGTGCAGAAGAGGTTACAATTTGCCAAAGAACACATTAACTGGTCTAAAGAGAAATGGAGGAATAATTTGTGGACTGATGAGAGTAAAATTGTTCTTTTTGGGCCAAAGGGCCGCAGACAGTTTGTGAGACAACCCCCAAACTCTGAGTTCAAGCCACAGTTCGTGGTACAAGCATCATGATATGGGCATGTTTCTCCTACTATGGTGTTGGGCCTATATACGAGGCATATCGCATACCAGGTATCATGGACCAGTTTGGATATGTCAAAATACTTGAGATCATGTTGCCTTATGCTGAAGAGGACATACCCTTGAAATGGGTGTTTCAACAAGACAATGACCCGAAGCACAATAGTAAATGAGCAAAATCTTGGTTCCAAACCAACAAAATTAAAGAATTGCAGATGTGAAGAAATCATGAAAAACTGTGGTTATACAACTAAATACTAGTTTAGTGATTCACGATTGCTAAAAAAGCAGTTTGAACATAAGTTTTGAGTTTGTAGCATCAACAGCAGATTCTACTATTATTGTGAACACCTTTTCTTTTTTTTACTAATAGCCCAATTTCATAGCCTTAAGAGTGTGCATATCATGAATGCTTGGTCTTGTTGGATTTGTGAGCATCTACTGAATCTACTGGTATCTTGTTTCCCATGTAACAATAAGAAATATACTCAAAACCTGGATTGTTTTTGTCACATAGCACTACTATTATTTTGAACACTAGTGTAAGCAATGAAATGACAAGAATTCTTGGGTTCAGATCTCCCGTGCACACAGATTTTGTTTTTTCGGCTGTTCATGTTACGGGTCACCGCAGCAGATCATCATCGCCATCTCTGTATCTTCCTGTCCCACCAACCACCTGCATGTCCTCCCTCACATCCATAAACCTCCCTCTTCTCCTCCTGCCTAATGGCTGCATTCTCAGCATCCTTCTCCCTGTATACTAGGGGTATTTAACTCATTCCAGAATGGACCAAGAAGGGTGCAGGTTTTCTTTATCTCCAAACCGTCCCACCTGAGCTGTGTCTCTGATATGTACCTTCCTAATCCTATCCATTCTCGTCACTCCCAAAAAGAACTGCAACATCTTCAGCGCCGCCTCCTGTCTGAATAGTTCATGTCTACTATATGGTATTGATAGACACCTAGTGAACATGAGTTGCAAGGTGCTTGCATCTTGATTCTGTCAGTGGTCTGAAAGCACACCCCACTGCTCTCCCCTACCCCCATCCCAACAAGGGGATAGAAAGAAAAAGGAACATCTGAAAAATACCAACATAGATGTTTTATTCAACAAGAAACTGTGAGTGTTTAAAGTCTTCCCTGCACAATACAAGGTGTCCAAAAAAAGCTCAGTGTTCGGTAAAAAAATAAAGTGGAATCAGTGGCCTGGAGGGTGGAGACATGACTGTGACCAGAGGTCTTCAGTTCAACATTATCAGCAAGAAAAGTCAACATGGTGCCTTTAAGCAAGATGCTGCCACTGCACATGGCAGCACCCATCACATCAGTGTCAGGCGCATTGACCTTCTGCATCAGACAGAAGAAACATGATATGCATGTTCCTTCAGGAAGTGTTAAAGATGACTGGAAATCCACCACTATAGCATCTTCACCCACGCACGCTGAATCCGGCCTCCTACAGGAGTATTCTGCAGGAAAGGTACAGCACCAAATCAGAGAGGAGAGTCATTACCTACAGAATGGAAAACATTCCTGAAGTGGTTACAAAAACATCTAACATGTAGCATCTGCAGTGTAATATAGATTTGACATCCAAAGCTGTTTAGCAGTCAGTCCATGTATGGTGTCAAACAAGACAAGAGACTTTGCTGTGACAATGTCACCATGTTTATTACCTTCACACTGAACATGTCACTCCGTTTCAACCACAGGTGAAAAACTACTTGCACTCAGAAGAAACAGACACCTGCCATGTCAAACATGCGGCACCTGCTCACCATCCTTAATATGAAGTCTGAAACACCTCATCACAGCAGTTAAACAGTTAGGAAGTGCATCGCTGTGTGTCTGCTGGTTTTATTTTAATACACTGAAGCTGTGTGACAATACAAATTTCAAGGATGGATTGTTCTCGCATGTCAACGCTACTATCAATGGTCAAATCTGCTCAAATAGTACAGAGCCAGACATGAAATTTGAAGTGCACAGTCAGCAGAATTTTACAATGCAGCAGGGTTATAAAATTTTATTTTGAGAAACCTGTACATGGAGATTCTGGCTTTCAGTGTTTACATACATAAGAATAATGGGGTCACCAGCAGGTAAACTCGCTGATCAACAAGTGTGATCCATTACTCAAAACTGGACAGGAAGTTCAGTACAACCTGTTTGAGTTTAGCATCTGAGGCCTCGGAGATCTTACCGTCAGCCCTGAAAAATAAACGGGTCAAAAACAGCCCACTTTAATATTTAAGTGAATAACATCAGATACTCACTAAACCATATAATAGTGGTCATATGTCTCACCTGATTGTGGAAAGCAGTTCTTGTTGCTGACTGAGGATGTGCTGGAGGAAAGCCTTCTCAAACTTTGTGATCTTGCTGGGCTCCATTTTGTCCAAATGACCTCTGACCCCAGCATAGATGACAGCGACCTGCTCCTCAATTGCCATTGGAGCTGAATAAGGAAGAGAGAAAATGTATTCAACTTTCATTAAAAAAAAAAAAAAAAAGTTAAATTATTAAACAAAACAACAACAAAAAAAGAAGCATGTTTGTGCTCTACTCATCTTTGGTGACTCATCTCATTTGCAACAAACCCGCATAAAAAAAAAAAAAAAAAAAACTGGCTGCAGAACTTAATATGCATAACAGTGAACACAGCAGTCTGGTTAAGAATACATGTTGAAACTAATTGTACTCAGTTGAGATGATTAAGGAGGGAAATGTGTGCTCTTATAATGTGACAGGACCTTGGCTATTTAGTGACGTGTGTAATTTTGTCTCTGTACACCACCCCAATGGAGTTGAAATAAAACAAGATGTACTTGTAGTGTAGACTTAAGCTTTAATTTATGGGGTTTAACAAAAATTAACTGTAAAGATATTTCCACTTACAATACTGCCCTTGTTTGAGCAGTTCAGTGAGCCTGACGCCTCTGTTGAGAAGCTGCTGGGTCGCTGCGTCCAGGTCTGAGCCAAACTGAGCAAAAGCAGCCACCTCACGGTACTGAGCCAGCTCCAACTTCATGGTGCCTGCCACCTATAAAGCAAAGACACACACACACACACACACACACCAAAACCACATAACCTTTTTTTTTAATCATTATTAAACATTAAAAATCAACTGACCTAAATAAGAGAATTAATGAAATCTGCGTTTAAATCAACAGCAGCACTTACCTGTTTCATGGCTCTGGTCTGGGCAGCAGAGCCAACTCGGGACACAGACAGACCTACGTTGATAGCTGGGCGGATACCCTTATAGAACAGCTCAGTCTCCAAGAAGATCTACAGCAGACAGTTTAGAGGTAGCCAGTGACACAAATTGTCTAACAGAACAATATGGATGAAGACAACTGTACACAAACCTGTCCATCTGTGATGGAGATGACATTGGTAGGGATGTAGGCAGACACATCACCAGCCTGGGTCTCAATTACAGGGAGGGCAGTGAGGGAACCACCTCCAAAGTTGTCGTTCATCTTGGCAGCTCTTTCCAGCAGACGAGAGTGCAGATAAAACACATCACCGGGGTAGGCCTCACGACCAGGAGGACGACGCAGCAGCAGAGACATCTGACGATAAGCAACAGCCTAACAACAACAAAACAAAAAGAAGGTTGGGGGGGGGGGGGGGGGGGGGGCACGAGAACAAGTCACAATATAACTACAGTAATTTATTAAGAATCCAACAAGCCCTTTCAGGCACTGCAATCACAGTCACATTTTACCAAGTGTTAAGGCTCCCTGACACTTGCACGACTGATGTGCGCACTTGCATACACTGTTGTGCAGGACAGTAAACTCGTCTCAAACTCGTTAACTGTGAGCAGCTTTGTGCACAAAGAAAATTCCAAAATGTTCAAAATCTCCATCACGCATTAATGATGTGAACACTGCGCGAACAAATCAAAAACACTGCGTGCGATCGCGTCAGCGCACCACATCAGAGTGCATCTATCATAAACATACTTTAACAGCCACTCATGAGAAGAAAAGAACATGCAACTGTTTGACCAAGTTCTCCACCTTATTACGTGCGAACAAGAGACAGAAAAGCTGCAGATTCCTCTGCGATTCCGGAAGCGATTACATGCGCTTTCAACAGCCAACTCATTGAGAGAATGATTAATCCACTACAAAATAATTATTTTATATACGCAGCGTCCAGTGCGAGGCAGCCAGCGGAACAAAGCACAGCGTACAGCTGGGAACACAGCAGGTGGGATCATCACGACAAAGTGCGTGCAAGTGCGCGGATCAAAGTCGTGCAAGTGTCAGGGGGCCTTTATTTCAACTGTGAACTTTTCTGGTGTCATGGTAATGTAAGCTCTCACCTGTTTGGAAAGGTCGTCATAGATGATCAGAGCGTGCTTGCCATTGTCTCTGAAGTACTCTCCCATGGAGCAGCCAGAGTAGGGAGCCAAGTACTGGAGAGGAGCTGCATCAGAAGCAGTAGCAGAGACCACAATGGTGTACTTCATGGCGTCAGCATCAGTCAGCCTCTTCACCAGCTGAGCCACAGTGGACCTCTTTTGTCCGATGGCGACATAAATGCAGTACAGCTTCTTTTTCTCATCTGTACCATCATTAAAACGCTTCTGGTTGATGATTGTGTCAATGGCAATAGCAGTTTTTCTGTATTGGAAAATCAAATGAGAGCGAGCGAGAGAGAGAGGGAGAGGAAAAAAACCCCAAAACAAAACACACACGCATAATGTGCTCCTGTTACCTGCTAATGAACTTTATTAATGACATCAAAACAGGTCTCCAATAAAAACACACTAACACTACGTACCCGGTTTGCCTGTCACCAATGATCAGCTCACGCTGGCCTCTGCCAATGGGTACCAAACTGTCCACAGCCTTAATTCCAGTCTGCATTGGCTCCCTCACAGAGATACGGGGGATGATACCGGGGGCCTTCAGACCCACACGCCTACGTGTCTTAGAGCCCAGAGGACCCTGTAGGAGGGATTCATATAGAATAAT
Organism: Thalassophryne amazonica; assembly: GCF_902500255.1. Taxonomy (NCBI): domain Eukaryota; kingdom Metazoa; phylum Chordata; class Actinopteri; order Batrachoidiformes; family Batrachoididae; genus Thalassophryne; species Thalassophryne amazonica. Next base: position 77,888,663 of record NC_047107.1, on the reverse strand, counting down.
ACTCATAAAGAACCCATTTCTGGTGTATTTTTGCCAAGAGACACTGTATTACAATGTCAGCTGGACCAAAGCTAGCGCATCTGCACAAACTATCATTGTCCCTTTCTACATGGTCCTTTTCAGCATGATTTTTCTTGATTCATGGGTATCTGCAAAAGCAAAAGCTTGCAAGATGGTTGTGAGACCAGCTATCTAACAAGAACACAGGAGGCATAGCTGAAGATGCCGCAATTTTCTTTGGGAGCAATGAAGATGGACAGGATTAGGAATGACTATATCAGAGGGACAGCACAGGTAGGAGAGTTTGAAGACAAGGTCAGAGACATGATTTGGACAGCAGCATAGAGACGTACAGAAGAGAGACCCAGGGTGTAGAGGGAGAAGAGTGCTGAGGATGGCACCACTGGGCAGCAGGAGAAGAGGGATAGCAAAAATGGAAGTAGAGGTGAAGGAAGACATGCAGGTGGGTGGTGTGACAAAACATACAGAGGACAGGGTGAGATGTAAACTCGAACTGCTGTGGCAACACCTAATGGGATCAAACGGAAGAAGCAGCAGCAGCAAAGCAGATCAGGCATGAGGAGCTGGACATAGTCTCCTAATTGGATTTCAGTGTGGTCACTGGAGACACAGTAATGTCCAGAGTAAATGGAACTGGGTTAGGTCAAACAACAGACAATTTAATGCCAGAAGTCAATGGTTCTAATGTAACGGAAGTGGCTCAAGTAACCTTTCCATCAATGGCATTTCCCAGAGCATCCACCACACGGCCAAGCAGTTCTTCACCAACAGGAACATCCACGATGGCACCAGTCCTCTTCACAATGTCACCCTCCTTAATCAGTTTGTCATTACCGAACACTACAACACCAACGTTGTCAGGCTCCAAGTTCAGAGACATTCCCTGAGAAAAACAAAAAAGTTAGACCTTATTAGCAATGTATTCAATGCTCATCACTTAAGTACTGTACTAATTGTACAGTACTTAAAACTTTTATTAAAAAGGTACAAACCAAATGCATTTATAAACTGTGCAAGTTACATTTTAATATGTTCTGGCGGTTTGGCTTAGTTGTTAGTACTGCAGGCTCAGACCTAGAAGGTCCCACTTTCACTTTCAACCTGGTCTTTTCTGTGTAGAGTTTGTGTGGCTTACATCTAGGTTCTTCAGCTTCACTCCACTTCCAAAGACATGCATGTTAGGTGAAATGGTGACTAACAGTAGGAAAGCATGTGTCACTGCACATGATCAACTCCCCTCACGCACTGCATCATGGGATCATCTGTATTTCTACAGCTGACTGCCCATGGATGTAAACAAAGAGGGATACAGCACTTTTAAGACAATTTTGGATGAGATTATGTAAAAGTAGCTGTTAGTTATGGCGTGGCTGACTTTGTGGCACAAAGGATGTGCAGTTTGAGTGAGAACGCAGATTAAGTTGAGCGAGAGAAGGACGCCTAAAACTGTGATGCAGACCACCAGCGCACAGCGGTGCAGTTTGGGCAAGGTCCCTAATCTGTGTGTGTTGAGCGCCTTGCATGACAGCATCCTGACATTGGTGTGAGAGTGCGTCTGTGTGAATGTGAAGCATAATTGTAAAGCACTTTAAGCTTCTGATGCAGATGGAAAAGAGCTATATAAATGCAGTCCAACTGTATGGTTTGCCTTGCAACAAACACTGTATATAATGGATTTTCGCTCACATTGAACAAAACAACCAGTCCGACTGCAATGCATTAAAAACCCCTCATATCTGCTGGACAGAGCAGCCTGGACACGCCCAGTAACGGGTACGAAATGAAGTTCGGCACTAACACTAGCTGATTTGAGGAAAGTGGCTCTCATATTTCCTTGATTAAAAGACTGGCTGTTTAATTTTTTCAAAATGTGCTCAGACACGGGACCTAAACGAGGCAGGGCATAATTCAAGGCTGGTGATTATTAACAAAATGCTGCTTGTTGCCTGCGCTGTAATATGGTGTTACGTTTCACACATTCTTCGATATGATAAACCAAACCGCTTTCACAGCCCTCTGCTTGGCTGCGAACCCATGCACCTGCTAAATGAGTGAGACCGCAAGGGCTATGATTTGTCAGTTTACATTTTCACTCCATCCTCTCCAGTCTCATTTAAGTAGTTTTTGCACTGCGCCTGCACGATTACATTTCGATCATGGCTCAAATATGTTTGGCAGAAAAGTCCACAAATATGACCAACTTTACAACAAGGAGTCAGAAAGACTCAAATGACCCACAATTCATGGAGGAAAATTGTACGTACCATATCGTTGGTTTGGAGGCTGATGATTGCATAAAGAAGTGGAACTTGTTGAGGGATAAATTAACCCAGAAGAAGCCACTGTTTTTGCGGCAAATTGCATCAAGACGCGACGGAGAACTTTAAAACATCAAGTGCATGTCATCATTGCATGGCCACGGAGGCCGGTGATTCCACAATTTTTGCCAGGGGTTGTATACAAGTTTGACTGTATCTTGCTTCCAGGACCTTCTGAGTGATGGGGTAAATTGCACATATTTCGAGGTTGTACAGTTGCATTTCCCACAATCCAATATGGCCGGTGTAGATTCCTACTATTGACTATGGGTGTGAGTGGAGTGTGTTAGTCTGCCGGTATTTGAGAGACATGCAACAGACTGCTGCCCCCAGGATGTACCCCGTCTCTTGGCTAATGAATAATGGGGTTTTATTAGTTTGAAAACATAAACGGTCTGTTTTTGCTTGCTTTGTGACCAGTAAATAGGAACTATTTTCATTATAGTTTAATTTTTTTCAGAAATTAGCTTGCAGTAGTTTTATCAGGGTGTCCTTGTCCTTATCGATACCTTAAGTCCAGAAGAGAACTCCACCATCTCCTCTGCTTGGACATTCCTCAGCCCATATACTCTGGCAATACCGTCACCAATGGACAGTACACGTCCTGTCTCCTCCAGGTCCGCAGAAGTGTCAGCTCCCAAGATCTTCTCTTCCAGGATGGATGATACCTCTGCTGTGCCTGTGAAATAATGAAAATCTATATTTGTAAATGTTGCTCAGCAAAAGTGATTTTGAAATTACATATGAAAGTATTAGCAGTATTTGTATTAGTCATAGAGCAGGTAGCTGAATGGATAAAGAGCTGGCCTGCTAATATTTAGACCTGTGTTTACATCATGCTCATGCTACCTGTGTCCATAGACAAGACGCACAATCTTACATCATCTCAAGCCACCCAGCTGTAAATGGGTATCAGCCTTAGCTGGGGAAATAACCTGTGTTGGACTAGCGTCTCATCCAGGGGGAGTCATTGACTCGACATTACGCAACAAAATTCTAAGATAAGCTCCGGCACCAACAGGCCTATACAGGACTTACTTCATGCCATTTGATATGTAGGTACAAGTCAAGACATACTTCTAGTTACTACCTTTACACCAGTACTGCATTAATATTCCTTTCAGACTGACAACACACGTTGGCTGTTATGACCAAGATTATCTTGAGTTTGCATAATTTTTCCCATTATTTGGATAAACGTATTCCATCAAAAATTAACTTAGTATACAGTCCACGCATACAAGCATGAAACTCTGTGCATGATAAATGTATAGACTTGTTGGAGAGTGTCACTGCCAAATGGAAGGCGGCTACAGTAAGTAGCTGCCTGTATAATCTGTTATAGGTTACCGAGGTAAACATGGACATATTGCCTTTGTAGGGATCCTCTCCTTGCTACCCAGACACTTCTAATGACATTCTCCCTTATTCGTTTGGCAACAAAAGTTTACAGTGAGGCAGATTTAGCTTGCCACATAGGACAGCTCTACATAAACACACAACCGATACGGCTCAATTAGTGACCTTAATCAATTCCAATTGGTGTGAGTATGAAGAGAAGGATTTGTCACCTGTCTTCTGCAGCCATTGTCTGTGAGTGTGAAGGTGGTTGACCCCACGCAGGCAGCCGGGACAGTCCTTAGACACCTGGATTCAATGGCATGGTGTTTAAATTGACACCAACGTCATATAAAGACGCCATACATAATACAGCGATATTTAATGTGTGCCTTTTGATAACATAAAGCCTGTGTAGTAGATTACAGAACTGTCAGCCTTTCTGACCTTCAAAGGCATGGCCGAATGAGCACTTAGCTAGCACTAGCATGAGTGTCAATACCAACATGAGCAGTTTGGTTTTTCAATAAGGACTTCATGAAATGACTCAATTGAAATTTCAAGCATATGGACACAAATTGTGCATAGAGGTTTGTTGAAACAACATTAGCTTAAACGCGATTAGCTAGCGGCCTTGACGTTACACTATGTTCACACTACTACCGTTATAAACTTGCAAGTCGGCAATGATTTGCAGTCGACCTCATTAAAATACTCCACAAATCCAGCCCGTTGGGCAGAATTCTGACCAAAGATGCTGCCACTCGCACTAGATAGCATTTACCAGACTATTAATGACCTCACTCTCCTCCCCCGCCGTCAACAGCAGCGACCTGCCTTTCTTCTCTATCCTTTTTTTTTTCCTTCTTCTTCTTCTTCTTCTACCGAGGTTTTTGGCGGTTTCAAACCGACACAGTGCATTACCGCCCACCAACGGGTTGGGTGTGGTAGCATTAATGGAAGAAATGGAGAGATAAGGGAGGGGAGGGAACAAAAGTTGTGGGAATTTCACTGTACATATTATATTGAATTATCCATGTTCCCTTTACAATGTGCAATTACATTCCTCCAAGCAGGTGGTGTAAGTGTAGAAAAAGTAATCCCTAAAGTGTTTAAACTGGTCTGTTTTCGTGTTCTAACATCATCTAATAGAATTCTGTCTGTTATATGCTTGGCACGCCAATAAAACATGCTCACCAGTCTCCCTTGTGCTGCAATCTCAAACAATGACTGGTTTCATGTTTTCCAGTGATGTTGGGAGTATGATTTAAGCCTGTGTGACCTATACGTAGTGGTGAGATTACTTCCTCCGACTCCATCTCCCCTGTCTCCTTGATACAACCTGTCCCTGAATTTTACATTAAAAAACAACCCTTAGATTTCCTGTCCCACTGCTTTTTGCCATGCTTTGTTCATTTCTGTCTTGATGATTGTTTTGACTTCAGATTTACTAAGTGGAATGTTGATCTGTATTTCTGATTTCAGAGCTGCTTTTGTCAGCTGATCAACTGCTTCATTGGCCTCAATTTCAGTATGAGATGGAACCCACATGAAACACACTGAAATACTCTGTTGTTGTAGTTTGAATAAGCTTTGAATAATCTCAGTGATCAGGTCTGGCCTGCAAACAAATTTGACATTTGAAATTCTGAGTGCTGCCATTGAATCTGAACAGATGACGTGGTTGATCTGAAGCAATCACCTCCTCTACCCACCACAGTTCAAGCAAAAGTGCTAGCAGCTCCACAGAAAGACAGATCAATGATCTAACAGTCTTTTTATGATTGACGTATGAATTGGGGAATATAAACTGCTGCTCCTGTCTTCCTGTGACTAGATCTTTACATCCACCTGTAAATATCATATCCGTATATTTCATTTTAAGGTACCACATGAATGAGATTGTCCATCTCACCAGACATATTACCTTCACTCAAAAAATGGCTCTTTGGGAATGAACTCAATTCACGTACGTGCAGGTATTTTCATCTAAATAATATACGAGGTCTGTCAATAAAGTAACGGTCCTTTTTATTTTTTCAAAAACTATATGGATTTCATTCATATGTTTTATGTCAGACATGCTTGAACCCTCGTGCGCATGCGTGAGTTTTCCACGCCTGTCGGTTGACGTCATTCGCCTGTGAGCACTCCTTGTGGGAGGAGTCGTCCAGCCCCTCGTCGGAATTCCTTTGTCTGAGAAGTTGCTGAGAGACTGGCGCTTTGTTTGGTCAAAATTTTTTCTAAACCTGTGAGACACATCGAAGTGGACACGGTTCGAAAAATTAAGCTGGTTTTCAGTGAAATTTTAACGGCTGATGAGAGATTTTGAGGTGATTCTGTCGCTTTAAGGACTTTTCACGGTGCGAGACGTCGCTCAGCGCTCTCAGGCGCCGTCGTCAACCTGTTCAAGCTGAAACCTCCACATTTCAGGCTCTATTGATCCAGGACGTCGTGAGAGAACAGAGAAGTTTCAGAAGAAGTCGGTTTCAGCATTTTATCCGAATTCCACTGTTAAAGGAGATTTTTTAATGAAAGACGTGCGGACGGGTCCGCGCGTCGGGACGCAGCCGACGGCGGCCGGCGGCACAGGAAAAACACCTCCGTGTTGATAACCATTTGTAAAATCCAGGCGGCTTTTGATGGCTTTCAGTGGAGTGAGTATATGAGAAATGTTTAACAGCAGGACATGTTCCAACTTGTCCTTAAGGCTTTCAACAGAGGTGTTTTCCTGTGGCGGAGCGTCGCGGCGGCTGCGAGCCGACGCGCGGACCCGTCCGCACGTCTTTCATTACAAAAAATCTCCTTTAACAGTGGAATATCCGGATAAAATGCTGAAACCGACTTCTTCTGAAACTTCTCGTTCTCTCACGACGTCCTGGATCAATAGAGCCTGAAATGTGGAGGTTTTAAGCTGAAACAGGCTGATGACGCCGCCTGAGAGCGCTGAGCGACGTCTCGCACCATGAAAAGTCCGTAAAGCGACAGAATCACCTCAAAATCTCTCATCAGCTGTTAAAATTTTCACTGAAAACCAGCTTAATTTTTCGAACTGTGTCCACTTCGATGTGTCTCACAGGTTTAGAAAAATTCTGATCAAACAAACGCGCCAGTCTCTCAGCAACTTCTCAGAAAGGAATTCCGACGAGGGGCTGGACGACTCCTCCCACAAGGAGTGCTCATGTTGTACCAGGTATGGGGACACTCACAGGCGAATGACGTCACCGACAGGCGTGGAAAAACTCACGCATGCGCACGAGGGTTCAAGCATGTCTGACGTAAAAACATATGAATGAAATCCATATAGTTTTAGAAAAAAATAAAAAGGACCGTTGCTTTATTGACAGACCTCGTATGTAGTCCCAACTCAATTAAATTACATAATTTTACATGGATGTGCTTTATTTGAGTTGGGGCTACATATATTTATTAGATGGAATCCAATCCAATGAGTTAGTTTTTTGATAATATCACAAAACAAATGACATACTGGATGAACTCAATTCAATTATGGGCAGGATTTCCATCTAATAAAGTCCCAACTAAATTAAATAGAATTATTTTGCATGGATGTGCTGTATTTGAACTGGGGCTACATATATTTATTAGATCTAAATCCTGCACATAATTGAACTGAGTTCATCCAATGCATCTGTTTTTTTGTTGAGTGTTCCTTTGAGGGTTTCTCCATCTCAAAGTCTACTTGGGGCATAGGAAAAAAAACAAGGGTGAAAGCAGACAATGGTACCACACAACTATGTACTAACTTAGACAAACCTAGTTTCCTAGCATGACTATTTCCTATCCAACCAAAACTATTAGACTTAATTTTACCATGCTTCCAATATGGGTTTAAAACAGATTTGGTCAGATGTGTCTGTTTGTGACTCTGTACATTTGTCCAATATCCCATAGAAAATCGGAGATGCCTACAGGTTAAAGGTAATTCTCCAACCTCTACCTGAAGCGCTGGGATTGGTGATGTCTTGACAGCTCCACAACATACGTGGAGGGCCTGAGCGTGTATCGCATCAAGCTTTTGTAAATGAGATTCTGCGGCTGATCTGTATGCATAATCTAAGGCAGATCTTATTATGGCAGTATAGATTTGCTTCAGAGACTTCGTGGTAGGTCCCCAGCTACTTCCTGTCAGACACCTCATTATATTTGTTGCTGTTTTACGTCTTGTGACAACTCTCTGGATATGACCACCAAAGGTGAATTTACAATCCATCCAGACACCCAAAAACACACAGTTTGAACATACTTAAATGACTGCCTATAAAGAGTGATTGAAATTGGTAGATTATTACGTTTTTTGGAGAAACATATGGCCTGTGTTTTATAAGAGAAAAACAGAAACCCCACTTATTGCCCCATCTCTCCACTGTGCTGACAGCTGCCTGAAGCTTTTCCGAATAAATGCTGCTCAAATGGCTGAATGAACTCCTCTATTTATGTCGCACTGTTCTCTTTTTGCTCAGTGCTGCCTGAGTCTGTGTATATTCAACCAATACACACAGACATTTATGGAAACATAGATGGCTATATCTCTATGTATCTATATAAATTGAGAGAGATATATGGATATGCTAGATGAATTAATTGTTGTAATTCTGGCATTGCACATTTCTGGGGGGACTGAAAACTAGTCCTTTGCATTACTGACATAATTTAATAGGAATTTTGGTTCCATACGTTTTGCTCTATTGAATGACTCCATTGCCTTTTTTTAGTAAAAATGCAAAAAAGGAACCAAAATTCAATACGCCAGAAGTCGATTAGAAGTTTACACAGTGTTTGCGGGGACATATTTAGCTGTAGCAGAGCTGCCATACTGTCCAGCTGCTTTCCACTTCCTGTTCAGAGAAGAAACACCTAGCTTTCAGTAAAATATCAAATTACAAGTATTTATGTAGGTGTCATAGAAATAAAAAAAAGTAAATAAATAAATAAATAAATAAAATTACCTCCACCCCACCAAAAAAAAAGTAAAAAAAAAGGCAAAGTGAATTCTGCTTAATTGAAAACAAATGCTAAGTGTTGTTTTGTCCTCAGTTATTAAAGAATTGTTCACAACTGCCAATTGTGTTTGTCAAGAAAAATTGCTGTCCTTCCGTCCCTCCGTACGGCAAAACCTTCCACATCTTAAAACTCAAGAACCAAAAAAACTCTCAAATTCAAAATTTTTATACATTAGAACTAGGAGGTCAGAACTCTGCCTGCCAAAAATCCATGCATTTCTGACATTTAGAAATGCCTTTTTTGCTCAATCAATTTTGGGTTTCAAGTGGGAAATATTTTTCATTTCATTTAATTTCATTTCATTTATTTATTTATTTCATTCATTTAAAAGAAAAAAAACAGAAAAGCAGAAATAAAGCATCTCCATTACCAGAATGAAAAGGAGCAGAGAGAAGAACAAGTCTTATATTTTCTGCCCCTTTTTACAATACAATCTTTCAATATCCAGCGTCATTTTTTCAACATTATTTAACAGATTGTATTTCTTTAACTTGTCACATACCACTGACTTATTTCATAATTATGACCATTATTAAATAGATTACATCTCTGACAGGTTACATTTTTAAACTTAAAACATTTTATACATTATTAACAAATTACATTTTTTTTTTACTTCCTTACAGCCCACTAACTTATTTTATAGTTTCATACTTACTTAATACATCTAGTTTAATACGTTTTTTAAATAATTTAAGCGACCTTAATTCTTTAATTTCTTTGTTGAGATTGTTCCATAATTTTACACCATTTACTGCAATACTCCGTTCTTTTACTTTGGTTCTGTATCTTGGTTTTCTAAAGACTTCTATTCCTTTCAGTTTATAACTACTTACTCTTTTCTCAAACATATTTTGAATGTTTGTTGGTAAAGCATTTTTATTAGCTTGGTACATTGTTTGTAATATTTTCAAATCGACCAAATCACGAAATTTAAGTACCCTGTACTTAATGAACAATGGATTAGATGGATCTCTAAAACCACTGTTGCTAATCACCCTTAAAGCCCTTTTCTGCAGAATAAACAGAGGTTGTATATAAGTTGTATATGATGATCCCCAGATTTCTACACAATAAGTTAAATATGGGAAAATCAATGAATTGTACAATGTTAATAAACCATAACTATTTAATGAATATTTTACTTTATGCAAAACAGCAATGGCTTTCGCTATTTTTCCTTTTATGTAATTTATGTGTGACTTCCATGTAAGATCTTCATCAATTATGACTCCTAAAAATTTCATTTCTTTTACCCTTTGTATATCCATTCCATCTATTTGTAATGACACGTTATTTTTTTTTTGCTCTGTCATTAAACAATATGAAATTTGTCTTATTAATATTTAGTGACAGTCTGTTTATATCAAACCAATGCTTAACCTTTTCCAATTCTGTTTTTATCACTTGTGCTACTTCCTGTATATCTGATCCAGAGTAAAACAGTGTTGTATCATCAGCAAATAAAATGCTACCAAGCACATTAGATACATTCACAAAATCATTGATATACAAAATAAACAGTTTGGGTCCAAGTACTGATCCTTGTGGTACTCCATAAGCAATATTACACAATTCTGATTTGATATTATTTATCTGAACAAACTATTTTCTGTTTTCTAAGTAGCTTTTTACCCACTGATGTGCAATACCTCTTATTCCATATTCTTGTAACTTGTGAAGCAATCTTGAGTGGTCAATAACATCAAAAGCTTTTTTCAAGTCAATAAAAATACTTACAAAATAATCCTTATTTTCTATTGTTGTTGATATTTTCTCTATTAATTCCATAATTGCCATAGCTGCCGAATGTTTTGTTCTGAATCCATACTGAGCATTATTTAAAATATGATGTTTCTCAGTGAATTTATCCAACCTTGTCACAAAAACTTTTTTCCATAATTTTAGAAAACTGTGGAAGCAATGATACTGGCCTGTAATTAGAGAATTTATGTTTGTCTCCATTTTTATATAATGGGACTACCTTAGCAGTTTTCATTTCATCTGGAAAAATCCCTGTTGACAGAGACAGATTGCAAATATAAGTAAATGGTTCAATAACAGTTTCTATTATACTTTTTACAGTCATCATGTCTAAATCTTCATGGTCAGTTGATCTTTTGCTTACACAGTTTTTTACAATATTTCTTATTTCATCTTTTTCCACATTGTCCAGGAAAATACTATTGACCGTATTTACAAGTGTATGTAATGTATCTTCTACTATTGGTTTATTTCCCACCAGACTTGATCCTACATTTGAAAAATAATCATTAAACCCATTTGCCACTTCTTTTATGTCATATATCTCTTTATTTTCTTTGACAAAGTAATTTGGAAAAGTTGCTTTCGCTCCATCACTTTCAATCACACTTTTTATAATTCCCCATGTTGCCCTCATATTATCTTTACTCTTATTTAATTGTTCACTATAATAATCTTTTTTTTTTGTTTCCTAATTATTGTCAATAGTTTATTTTTATATTTTTTGTATCTGTGTTCTGTTTCCTTTGTTTGCATTTTTAAAAAGCACCTGTATAAATAGTTTTTCTTTGCACAAGCATTTTTTATTCCCTTTGTCAGCCATGGTTTATTTACTCTTTTCTTACTAATTTCTATTAATTTACAGTTTTTATTATATGATTTCATCAATATTTTCATAAATGAGTTATATGCTACATTAACATCACTGACATAAACTTCTTCCCAATTTTGATTTTTAAGATCATATTTTAATGCCTCTAAGGCTTTTACTGACTTGTCTCTTTTAAAGTTTATAACAGTTTTTTTCTTGTACCTATTTTTATATTTAAATATCGAAAAGACTGGTAAATGATCACTAACATCTGTCATCAAGATCCCATTCCTGATAATTTCATCTGTTCTATTTGTAAATATATTGCTAATTACCGTTGCACTTTGCGATGTGATTCTGGTTGGTTTTGTTATCAAGTGGAATAACCCCAAACTATACATTGAATTCACAAAATCACTTATTCTTTGGCAACTGGAGCTCTCTATGTTAATGTTAAAGTCTCCACATATAAAAAGCGTTTTGTTTTTAATTTGATGGAATAACTCTATTATTCTATCTGTAAATTTCACAACACAAGTGTCTGGTGCTCTGTATACACAACTGATTAAAATATTTTTTAGATGTTTCATGTACAAGTTCCAGTTACAATTTCTATGACGTCATCCACAGTTGTCATTTCTTCTACAATTGTACATATCAGATCTGCCTTTATGTACAGAGCAACACCACCGCCCCTTTTATCTCTTCTGTTCACAAAATACAGCTCATATCCCTCTATTTGAACATCAGCCATGAGATCATCATTAAGCCAAGATTCAGTGATTGCAACAATACTAAATCTATTTTTAAACTGATTTAAATAATCTTTTATTTGCGATATACCAGAAGTCCTAAAATGCTTACATCAAACGCTAGATGTTGACAAATTATTTATTAATTATTAATTTGAGACGTTAACCTTTGGTGAAAATAAGATGAACTGACAGCCAAAAGTCGGCTTACAGTTGTGTCCTTTGTCCTTATGGGCAAGTTACTTGTTCTTATAGGGAATAATTTTCATTGTAAAAAATATTTATGTTTTTATCAGGTTAAAATTTTGTATATATATATATATATATATATATATATATATATATATATATATATATATATATATATATATATATATATATATATATATATATATATATATATATATATATATATATATATATATATATATATATATATATATATATATGTGCAGCAACATCGCCGCCTAGTGCACAGGACATGAAATGACACGGTGTGGTGTAGTCAGACATACAGCGACAGCTTCGCCTGCGGTGCTGCCAGCAACAACCAGCCGCCTGAATGTAGATCCGCATGGGCTGTTTCTCTCTCTCCCTCTCTCCAAGTAACCCAGCGCAATCATAAGGCACGGATCCCAGGATGGTGTTAGTGCATGTGGGATATCTGGTTCTTCCTGTGTTCGGCTCAGTAAGAAACAGAGGTACAGTATTAATCATCGATCCGAAGCATGTGCCCTGTTTATTTTAATATTCACTGCAGCTGTTGGCTAGCTAGCTCCAGTTTAGCCGCTGTGTTAGCACGCTTAGCTAGCTTCTTTAAAAAAAAAAAGTGACAGTTTTGCTCGAGAAACGTCAGACTATTTTCGCCTGTGTTTGTTATTGGCTAAACCGCTGAATAACACAGGGGTTTCTCGTGTAATAACGCATCGTTTAAGATAAAGTATCGCCGCTGTGGCTAAACTAGCTGGCTCAGGCTATGTAATGGAACAGAAACACTACCACAAAGGATTTTTCGTGTGTGGCGCTGATGTGGAAAAATACATTCACGCACACGGGGTCGTGGTGTACGATTTTAAGTAGAGTCTACGGTTCATAAAATCGTAATACGATGTATTGTTCCTCCTCCACCCCTCCCGTGTGTTCTGTTGTGTTAAAATACCGCAAAGTAGACGTAGCCTGTGTAGCCAGTCAGTTTAGCTGTGCCTGGATGATGTCATTTGAAGATCATCTGCTTCTGCTAGCGCAGCTCTCCGTTTAACCAGCACCATTATTTGAGTAATTATCACCAATGACAACTGGGCTTTGATACATGACCAGGCGGTTGTTGGTTTGCGATCGCCAATTTATCGTTTCCTGATTGACAACTCTTCTGCATTAAAAACAAAATCCCAACAGTCCAGGGTGCGATCACAGTGAAAACAATGATAAAGCTACAGTGTAACATTAATTTCACAACAGTGGCATCAGTGATTTCATTGTGCTTTTATTTCTGTTCTTATTTCCCTGTTTCATAGTATGGAGGCTGGCTCTACATTCTGCATTTATCAGATCTTTGTCGTCCCCCATTGTGTAGCTAATGATCATCTGCTGCTGTGTGGTGTGGCGTGGCCTCTGCCTGTTCTCTGCATTTAGCTGTATTGTGAATCCCTTCTTCATTTCCTCTTTCCATCAGAAGACGACATTGGTATTAAAGAGCACCCCCTCCCAAGATGTATTCAGTCATAGATTTTTTTTTTTTCTTTGTAAAGCAGACTAAACCATAGCTAACACTTATAAAAGAGCACTTTTTTTTTTTTTTTACTTTTTCTGTCAAATTGCTGTAGCACCGAGTAAACATTTTAGCGCCTTTTTTTTTTTTTTTTAGAAGTCACTTGATTGTCATTGTGTACCTCCCATCCAGTCTTGATAGACAACATGCTGTAAATTCCTGTAAAGTGGATACATTTTGCATGATCTCAAATACTGTACTGCATTTGTTGAACACCAGAATTTGGCTCACCTTCCTTCTCTTCACACAAGGTGCAATGTACTTGATTAACAAATAGTCATTAAATACAGCATACCATTTGGGACCATATGCATGCCAATTTTTTATTCTTATTGTTAAGCTTGAACTCAAGCTTGTCAGCATATGCTGTGGTGTAATTGCTTGAAGCAACTGAACGTACACTGCACCTGCACACAACAACCTGCCATAACTGTCTCCATTTTTTTTGTGTGTGTGTAATCCTTTTGTTCCCTTTGCAAATTTCAAGCTTTGAAACACACTGAATTGTCGGGGCTGTTTGGCCTTTAAAGGCAAATGAAATGGTAAACACGTAAAACACGCTGACTGGTGATTCATCACTTCCCAGTTTCCCCACTAACAGAAGGCCAAAATGCTATCCATTTCACAGGGATGCCTATTTTCCTGCACTGCTAAAGAGATCCTCTATTAGTAATAACATTATTGTTTGGTTGTGGTCTCTCTTTGCCTTTTGTTCTGGTAATAGTACTTTCAATGCATGGTCACATTTGAGTCATTTTTTTTGTTTTTTGTTTTTTTACATTGACTAGTGAAAATCCAATGTAATCTTTCTGTAGTAAAGATGTACCCTGCTGTACTGAAATCATGTGCTGTAGCAAAACACGTCTGCTCATTGGATGCTGCTTTTGTTCTTTTTAACCCTATATGGAGCATGGTGGGCCTTGCCTTCAGTCTATGTTGTTTATTTTTGTTGCATGTATTTATAGTATTATTACAAACAAGCAAAAAAGAAAACACAAATTCCACATATACTAATATTTTTTCAATAAAGAATATAGTGTTTTTCCTAACCTTCAGTGTGCTTCTTGCTGATTTCCATTTATTGTCCTCCCTCTCCCTCGTCCCCTACCTGAACCTGCGCCCCCCCCCGCCTCCTCTCCCGTTCTGACAAAGATAGACGATTTCCACGCTTCTTCCATCACAGGGCCTGAATGAGTCTATCTGCTGTCATTCATTTTGATTTTTTTCACAGAGACGCTTGAAAACTCAATGTGCTACTTGCAGTCTGTAGACGTGAGCCTTTGACCCATGGCGGCACAGTCACCGCTTGTCTGCGCAGCGGCACTGACAGTTTGTGGAAGTGAAAAACACTTTTGGAAAGTCCCTTAAACAGAACAAAGTGTATGTTTGTGGGTCTTAAGACTGTACTGCATTTTTCAAGCGTACTCTTAGTTAATGCAATGTAGACTTTGCCTAATTCTTCATGATTTTCAAGTATTCTCACTGCTGACTTCAGAATTCAGCCTGCCTTTACAAAGCCAAAGGAGATTAAACACAAAGTGTGCTATATTTCAAATTGGACTGCACAAGTTCAGTTTCTAACCTGGCAAGCTTCTGTAATCACTGCTTTTGTTTCTGCCTGATAGAAATAAAGGAGAAATTTTGCTTTCTTGTGAACCTAATATGGCTTAGTTTGGCCAGTTTCCATAAAATCAGCAGAAATTGATTTTATTTCCAGAGTCCTTGCTCCGTCAAACAAGTCTTTCCAAGTGTAAGCACAGTATTAAAGCCACATTGCCACACAGAACAAGTAAGCCTTTTTGTTGCTGGTGTGGCTCAGCAGCACTGTACACTGCTGTTACCAAATAGCTGTGGTCAGGGAGAGTTTTAAAAGCATGGAGATATGAAATACATTCAAGCGATTTCCTCTTTAACTCCTCGCTATATAGAGGAGGGTCAAATAAAACCACATATGTGTAAGCAACAAATACACTAATATCATTCTAAATGTCATTAAAGCATTCTGAAAGGTCTCAGACTATACAATTAATTGTTTTTATTATAGTTTTTTTTTTTCCTTGAGTGTAGTGGCCTGTCAGCTGCAGAATTTACAAGAACCAAGCTTTATTTGAGGTCACTGGCAGTTACTGATTTCATCTGAACCAGTTCTGTCTGACTCAGAAGACCAGAAGTCAAACCAGAGTCAGAATTGAAATTAAATTAACATGCTCTGGAACAAAAATGCTATTTTCATGGTGCCTGTGGTAACCATCATTTTTCCACCCCACAGAAGTATTTTTCACCATAGGTAAGAAGTAGGGCTTCATTAACATGCTTTGTCACATATACTGTGACACCATATTTCACCCACTATTAATTCCACATCATCTCTCCTCAGGTGCCTGACAAGCTCTTATTCTCCACAGGATCCCATTTCAACCGGCAACAGCAGCAGCACAGCCATGCTACCTCTTGCCGGCACTTCCAGTTAGGCCCTCAGGCCTCCCTGCCTATGGACTTTCCCATGACCCATCCAGGACAACCACAGTCAGGCATTAGCCCCCACTTGGCCCCTCCTGGCCACCAGCATGGCCACCCGCTCCACCCACCTCTCAACCCCCTGCCTACCCCCCAATTCCAGGACATCCCTGCCCCTCCCTTCTTACCTCAGGCATTACACCAGCAATACCTCCTCCAGCAGCAGATCCTAGAGGTCCAGCACCGGCACATCCTGCCGCCCTCCAGGTAACAGCACATCCAGCCTCAAGAAAATTAGGTTCACACTGAAAAACAATTTGCTGTCTACACTGCCTCTTAAACGCAGTGGTTTCCATTTAATTTACTTCTCCACCAGTAGACGCACTCCAGAGAGAGTTCCTCACCAGCCCCACAGATTGCGGCCCGGGTACGAGTTTGCTCCCCCTCTGCACGTCCCTCCTCAGCCTGTGGTGCAGCCGCCCCGGTACCTGGCTGAGGGCACAGACTGGTATGTACAGTCCATGTCCAAGAGTTTCAGGGGTGGATCTAGTTTGAGGTGAAGAGGGTGGGGGTTGTGACTGATACTGCCGCCCCTGAAAATGTAAAAAATCTGTAGTTTTTTCCCTGCATTTTAAGGCAATCTGGGAAGCTAAATACTGGTTCTTGAGGTATCATTTTTAATAACACATTTTTTTTATTTTTAAACACTTTAATTTTGCATGCAGCAGTATTCATCAATCCAGCCTTGTTTATGCTAGACATTTCCCATATTTTATCACATTTTTAGACTGCAGCTTGTTGGGTTGTTTGTAATACCCCTCCACCAACTCTTAATTCAAGGAATTTAATAAACACATTTTAAACCTTTTAGTGTACGGTCCCACCAATTAATTTCAGTATCCATGAGAAATTCTGTGCCTTGTAATTACCCATAATGCAATGTATCAACGCAGCGGTCCATGTGCACAAAATAGCTGGAAGAATTCCAATGTGTGTTTAGCTCTGTGGATTTTTGTAATATTTAAATATTTCAGGTACGTGGCTATCTGAAGATCGGCAATTGCAAGTGTCAGTAACTTTAATTCAGTGCATTTTTTTTTTTTTTTTAGAAAATCAAGAGAAAGAGGACCAAACCAGAACTCTTCCAGCCATTTTGCATGCATGCACTGTTGTGTTGCATCATGGGGAATGACAAAAGACTGAATTGCACAAACTATGAGAATTATTGTTAATACAAATAGTCATTTTTACAGACAGTCAAAGAAATACAAACAGTGTGGTAAATTTGTCTGGAATAGAAAATTCTCAAAAAGTGAGGGAATGTGCAAGAAGGACACTAGTGAACGAAGCCACCAAGATACCCAGATGACCTGGAAGGTGTTATAAATGTCTGTGGTAGTGAGAGAAGAAACTGCGCATAGTTCAACTTTTTTTCTGTTGCATCATCAGTTACAGAGCTTCATGGTGAAGTGGCACAGAGAAGGATTCTCTTAAAAAGATGTGACATTTCAGTTGTAGTTTGCCAAAACTTCTAGATATGATCCTTTTAGTTGTGTGTAAGCCTCATACAAGAAAACAGCTATGGAGCAGGATATTCTGTGGGAAGGGAGTTGGAGATCCAGTATGTAGACTGGAGTCTGAGTCCTTGTCATAGTATCCGCTTTGTCCCAGTCCACCCAGCTGTAAAAGGGTGGCAGTCTTGCTGGTGAAGTAACCTGCGATGGGCTGGTGTCTCTCATCTGCTTCACTCTATGGTATCCGGGGATAAACACCAGCCCGATGGACCCACATAGGATCACTTATTGTTTTTGCTTCTGTAGGGAAAACTACATGTTGGATGAACCCACAACCTTCTGGTTCTGTCAAAACACTACCACTGAGAACTAACTTGTTTTAATCACTTGTTACTCAACATATGGCAGGGGTTAAAGTGACACTTTCAGAGAGTTAAACTGCTCATGCAGAGAGTTGAATCAACACTGACACGGGCAGCTCAGAGAAACCACCGTCACTGTAAGGTAACACTTAAAACAACACTTCAAACCTTTTCTGAGCTATTTGACTCTGAGAGTGTATCACTAGTTTTGTTGTTGTTGTTTGTTTGTTTGTTTTTTGCTGTGCAGTTTGATGGAAAATCTGGCAGATTTAATACCAATATAAATCATGTTAATTAATCAATTAAAAATTATATTTGAACTGATGTTTTAATTTGTAGAAGAAGCTGCATGTTTTTCACTTTTGTTCATTTAAAAAGTGCCCGTTTCTCGATATCAGACCGCCTTAATTCATCCCAGATACATTCTCAGACCAGATGGAGTCCGTTAAAGAGACAAAGATGGAAAAAGAGCCTGGATCACATTATCTTGAATTTAACACCAAAACTGACATTAAACATGGCAGACGTCCTGCCAGAACAATGTACAATAAACAGTTTAACCTTTAAAAGAGAAGTTCAACCATCTGTTTAGTTTCTTCTGATGAAGGGACATACTGGTGGTCAAAGTGAAGAAAACATCTGATGGTGGCATCAAATGAATATCTTATTACATATCTTGTTTAAAACAAGACGTGATAAGTGGACAAATCAAAATGAGCTCACGTCCAACACAGGTTGAGGACTAATCCTGCATCTTCAATTCAGATACAGTCAGGTCCATACGTACCAATATTTATCAAATAACCTATTTTTTGTAATTTTGCCTCTGTACACCACTACCGTGGAATTCAGACGAAACTGTCAGGATGTGCGCGTAGTGTTGACGCTAAGCTTTTATTCAAAGGGTTCAGTTTCTGAGAAGTGTCAGTTTGATACACATTTGCCACACAGGACAAGACTAGTCCAACCCAGGGTCAGTGACTTAGATATGCTCATGTATCATTGCCTGACTTGTCTCAAGAACACTGGCTCTAAAAGTGAGGAGTTAACCCTTATATTTAGAATAAATTTTCTCTCCCAAATTTGTTATTTTTTATTTTTGTTTTGTTTTTTTGGAATTGTTGCAGGCCTTGAATCCATAAATAAATTAAAACGGAAATCAAAGTAAATGAAAGGATTACTGCTTTTTTTAAATTTGCATTTTCAGTATTGTCCCAACTTTTCTGATTTGAGGTCATACCGATGGACCTGACTGTATCACCATCTGGATATGATTCTGTACTATAGTGGAGCTGTATGTTTGTATTTGTGGTTTCCCTTCAGGGATCTGAGTATAGATGCTGGCCTGCCACCCCACCAGTACCACATCCACCCACTGCCGCAGCACTATCAGCACTACCTGACCTCTCCTAGGATGCACCACTTCCCCAGAAACAATGCCTCGACTCAAGTGGTGAGCTGTCCTGCCTCAGCACAATACTTGGAGCTCTGTAAGCTTCCTGTAGTTGTCCTCTGGGCTTTAGAATTAATCTCGCTGCTGAGCAACAGGGGAGAACTTGTGAGCTGTTTTTCTGATTTGTGCTGCAGAGCTGACTCCAGCTTCTTTTATCTGTCATCTCCCAGGTTGTTCATGAGATCAGAAATTACCCATATCCCCAGCTGCACTTGCTGGCTCTGCAGAGTCTCAACCCCTCCCGCCATGCGACGGCTGTTCGAGAGAGCTACGAGGTTTGTGCAGCTCCTGCTGCTTGCTCTCCCTCTGCACCACTGTACACCAATTTATCATTGTTTCTCTGTGACCAGTGCTCTTGACAGGTGTGACTGTGTAACTGATTTTCTAATTTCCAATTACTCTGTCTTCCAGATGCCTCACATGGGCCATCTGCTTTTATGCTTTTGGCATTTATTTTCATTTGAAGAAGATACTGTTGTTTTCTAGGAGGCTGGCTTCCCTCACTTTCATTATTTTAGTGCTCAATATTCTACACGCCTATTTCGTTTGCATTCAAAGATCCTTAGCTTTAAATTAGTGCTGACAGGCAATTACACAAATTAATTACATCCTTTGTGATTAATCTTCTAAATGATTCGCATACCGGTATATAAAGTTATGATGTAAAACAGGC
Source organism: Thalassophryne amazonica (assembly GCF_902500255.1). Taxonomy (NCBI): domain Eukaryota; kingdom Metazoa; phylum Chordata; class Actinopteri; order Batrachoidiformes; family Batrachoididae; genus Thalassophryne; species Thalassophryne amazonica. The sequence goes on along the minus strand of NC_047107.1, from coordinate 77,868,407 downwards.
AGACTTGGGCAAGTCCAACTGCACAGAGCTGATGGACCCAGACTGCAAGCCAACAGGCAATAGCATAGTGCCATGATTCCCAAAGTGTGGGATGCAGCCCCCTGGTGGGCTGTGATGGTACAGTTTTGCAATAAAATTTAAAATGACCTAAAATATATCAGTGTAATCAGAACAATAAAACAAAGCCATGGGATTTAAATAATGTGTTATCTTTGACGTATGTAACCTAGTTTAACATACATACACCCACATATGGAAATGCTTCATCTTAATCTTATGTGTCAATCAAAATTGTGATTAAGGATTGGGTTGGGCCCCTGAAGATTTTGAGATTTCAAAGTATGCCCCAGCATTCCAAAATTTGGGAATGGCTAGCACTGTGAATTTTCAAAGTAGAATGAATGAATGAATGAATGAAAACTGTTTATTTCGAACATTTGATACAACACCAATTACAAGATAGATCAGTAAAGACAACAACAAAAAAGTTCCTACTGTGTACCCAACATGTCCGAAAAGGGGTAGGGTGAAGCATCAGCTTATTTATCCCTACCCCTTCTTCCCCACAACCAGTAATACCCTTTGCCACATATACACATAGATTCCTACACACCTAAACCGATATCAATATATATATATATACATATATATACACATACACATATATATATACATACACACATCAACATACATACACATATACATACACATATATACACATATATATACACAAACATAAATATACACCTACACATACCTACTTACATACAAAATACTATATATTTACAAGCCGAAGCAAAAACAAAAACACCCCTAACCCTCATTACCCTTCCTCCTCCCTATACCTAGAAAAAAAACATATTTTTGTACCGCTGTTGAACTGGTCATGCTTGGACATTGCTTGAGCCCCACTCTCAATCTGTTCCACATCCTCACCCCACAGACAGAAATACAGAAACCTTTTAATGTTGATCGTGCCCACTGATGCTTTAAATTAAATTTCCCCCTCAGACTGTAATCCCCTGATCTGTTAAAAAACATATTTTTAATATTTGCTGGAAGTAATTGTTTATTGCTTTATACACAATTTGTACTGTTTGAAAATGAACCAAGTCTGTGAATTTTAAGAATTGGATTGTAAAAATAGTGGATTTGTATGATCTCTATAGCCAGTATTATGAATAATTCTTATAGCTCTTTTCTGCATTACTGATAGTGATTGTGTTGTACCTTTATAAGTATTACCCCATACCTCTGCACAGTACTGTAAATATGGTAAAACCAGTGAGCAGTAAAGAATGCGGAGTGAGTTGTGGTCCAGAATATGTTTCGCTTTGTTTAGAACTGAAATGCTTCTTGACAGTTTACTTTGTATATGTTTTATATGAGTCTTCCAGTTTATCTTATCATCTATTATCACCCCCAGAAACTTATTTTCATGTACCCTTTCAATATCTACCCCCTCGACTTGTAACTGAACCTGTATGTCTGTATTACAATAGCCAAATAACATGTATTTTATTTACTTAAGTTTAATGATAATTTGTTCTGTCAAACCATATTTTAAATTTTCCCATTCTATACTGATCCTCCTCAGTAACTCTGCAAATCCCCCCTGAACAAAAATGCTTGTGTCATCTGCAAATAATACTAATTTTAATATTTTGGAAACATTGACAATATCATTTATATAAATTAGAAACAGTTTTGGACCCAATACTGACCCCTGTGGGACGCCACAAGCATTGTCCAAGCATGATGATGTATATTCCCCCAACTTCACAAACTGTTTTCTGTTACTTAAGTAGCTTCTCACCCAGTGCAACACCAACCCCCTAATCCCATACTGTTCAAGTTTATTGATTAATATGTCATGATTGATTGTATCAAAAGCCTTTTTAAGGTCTATAAATATTCCAACTGAATGTAATAAGGTCTATAAATATTCCAACTGAATGTAATTTGTGGTCTATGCGTTTGTAATCTCCTCAACTGATTCTATTAATGCAAGTGATGTTGAACTATGTGCTCTGAATCCATATTGACTATCAGTAAGTAATTATGTTTATTTATGAATTTGTCTAATCTATTATTGAATAACTTTTCTAATAATTTGGAAAATTGTGGAAGCAAAGAAACAGGTCTATAATTTGTGAAGTGGTGTCTGTCCCCTGTCTTATACAGCGGCACAACCTTAGCTATTTTCATTTGATTGGGAAATTTACCGGTTTGAAATGATAAGTTACAGATGTATGTTAATGGTTCTACAATCCATTCAATGACCTGTTTTACCACCACCATATCAATTTCATTTAAATCGGTAGATGTTTTATATTTACAATATTCACAATGTCTATAATTTCATTTCCATCCACTGCTGTGAGGAACATTGAACAGGGATTTCTTTCTATGAGATTATTATCCCAATCCTCAGGTTGGGAATCGGGAATTTTTTCTGCCAAGCTTGGTCCAATATTTACAAAAAAATTATTAAAACCGTTGACTACCTCATCCTTATTTTCCTTCTTGACATTATTATCAATGAAATACTGAGGGTAACTCTGTTTTTTATTACCATTTTTGATAATGCTATTTAATATATCCCATATTCCTTTAATATTGTTTTTGTTATTATATATGTTACTATAATATTCCTTCCTACATACCCGTATAATATTAGTTAATCTATTTTTGTATTTCTTATATCTATTTTCTGCCTCTTTAGTCTTTAGTTTTATGAATTCTCTATACAGTGTATTTTTCTTATTACATGCATTTCGTAACCCTTTCGTCATCCATGGTCGAGCTTGGATTTTTTGTTTTCTGTAGTCTTGTTTAATTGGACAATTTTTATCATATGATGTAAATATTTGTAAAAAAGTTTCATATGCACTATCAACATCACTTTCACTGTATACCTTTTCCCAGTTTTGCTCCTGTAAATCCTTCTTTAGTGTGTTCATGTTTTCCTCTGTCCGCACTCGCCTGTATTTTATTTTCTCCTCTGGCTGATTCCGCCGATGGTTTCTATTATAAACGATGAAAACTGGTACATGTTGTAGTTCACATTATTGATAACAACAATAGCAATATTAAACACAATTTAAGGCCTGTCACACCTTGACAATTTAGCCAGCGTATGCCAACCGTATTAAAAATGCTGGCATAAGTCTAATAAGTTAAGGGTAAGTTTTTTTTTTATTAGTTAAGAGCACGCTGAAACTTGCTGATATATGTCCTAATAGGCTGATCTCCTCGAAAAAGTTTGGGCGTGCTGAAAATTTTCAACACATGCCAGAGTGTGACTCATATGTCCAGCACCTGTGGGACATAAGTTGTAGGTAATTTATGCAATTGTTGGCACACGTTTTGTTGTAATTTACTCATAAGTCTAAATACGTCCATTCATGCTGGCCATTGATTGGCTGAAACCTGAAGTCCTCATGCGGACAGACTGTTTAATTCACACAAGGAAAAAATATAAAGTCTGACCTGTTCATTTCAGTCCGATTCACCATCACAGACTGCCAGACTCGTATCCACATAAAGCTCCTGATTTTCAAAAATGATATCGTGGCTGGAAACGTAGCATTTTAAAACAAGTCCCTCAGTCTTTTTTCTGCTCCAGCTGCGTTTCTCAGAGAATGCCATTGTCGCACTTTGAAGACACAGAAGTGTTGCGATGATTTAAACTTTTAAAGCACCGTCAGTGTGATCATCAGACGACCTTATTGATCAGGTGTGATCACACCTGAATGAAGGGCTGTTACTCTTTAAACTTTTAAAGCGCCATCGCTGACGGTATGAGCCGTCAGTGATCACACCAACAGATCACCATATCACTTTAATCAGGTCTTATCACACCTGATCGCGGTTTACTGGTGCTTTAAAAGTTTAAATCATTACAGCGTTTCATTATTCAGGTCTGTGATGACCTGATCAGATGACAGTGACTGCGCTTTAAAAGTTTAAAGAGTCACAGCACTCCATTCATTCACGGCAGTGTTTACCACAGCCAGTCGACTCATCAGCATTCTGTACACAATGAAAATGGTCCACCAAGATAAAAAATAAAAATAATAAAATAAAATAATGTTAAATTACTCTGTTTCTGACCCGCACCACACTGTGCAGTACCGACTCAAACCACTCAGTGGAAACAGGGCTGTCGGCATATGCTGGCTAATTGTCAAGATGTGACAGCTGCATTAAACACACAAAAACAAACTGTAATTGTGTAGACTACTCACCCATGGTAGATTGATAAAATTTCCAATTCAAAAAGTAAACAAATAGTCCATACCCCAAAAAATTGCTGGTGGGATCTAAAGCTGTATGCATAATGGATTAAAACTACAGTGCACATGCAACTTCATAAAATCACACCTAGTGGAATCAAGGGCGACTGTCTGGGAGCCTGATCCAGATTGTGACTTCATGAGACTGTTAGCATCAGAGAGGTGCTGTGGTAGCGCTTAGCTTTGAGATGAGGTGATATTTTAGGTTTGAAAAGCTGGTAGTACTGGTGGTATGAAAAATGTTTTCTGCAGATATTGAATAGAAAGGTCTTCCTATTAACACGTCCATCTGGCCAGCTTTTAAATGTAAAGTTCATAGATCCAAGCAGCATCATGTTCTTCATCTTGTTTACAAAGCTACTGTGCATGGAAAGAAGGTTAAACCGCATCACGGAGTGTGAATTTTGTTAACACTTTTTTTGGTGATGGTCTAGGTCAGACCTCTCCAACCCTGCTCCTGGAGTGCACCCGTCCTGCATATTTTCCATGTCTACATGCTCTAGTCACACCTGGTCAATTAACATAGGTGTCTCTCAGCTCTTGACTGCCTGAGCACACCTGACTGAGATAATTAGCTGTGGATGGAGTAGAGAAAGTTATAAAACATGCTGGGCAGGTGCCCTCCAGGAGCAGGGTTGGAGAGACCTGGTCTAGAGGGTAGATAGGTAGGCTTGGGACCAAAGGATCCTGGGTTTGATTCCCCATCAGATGGAAAAATCACGACGGTCCCTTGGGCAAAGTCCATAATCCCTAAACTGGTGTGCAGTTGAGCACCTTGCACGGCAGCATGCTATGTGAATGTGGCATCACTGTAAAGTACTTTGGAAAACAGTGCTGTAGAAATACAGTTCATTTTTCATTTTCACTCATTAATGAATCTAAACACATTATTTTTAAACATAGCCATATTTCAGACACACTTTTATTTGATCTCAAGTTGAATTTTACACAGTGCAAAGAATTGAAAGACGTGTCTGTGTGCTGTTGCGTTTTTAGGAGCTTCTGCAGTTGGAGGACAGGTTGGGCAGTGTAAACCGAGGTGCCGTCCAGACCACCATAGAGAGATTCACTTTCCCCCACAAGTACAAAAAGGTAAAATACAGTTACATCATGATGTGTACACACTGCCTGCTACACATGATGTGAAATGATATAAGTACTGTTGAAGAGGGCAATGAAAGGGTGAGGATCAAAGATCAAAAACTGAAGTGTGAACAGAAATCATGACCTTTAAAATAATGCAAGCGAGTGAGGCACTTACTGAGAGTTCTGCAATGTCTGTGAACATGTGCGTGAGATGACTTTAGAAAGCTGCGTGTAAAGGTAATCACCTGAAAAACACACTCAGAACAATTCTGAGTGAGAGATGTTATTTTCTTCCTGGAATTATGAATATGCAACTCCTTTCGCCCTCTCTGAGTTAACATGACACCGGTGGCATAAACACGACAGCTCTGAATACCAGTGTGCATGACACACTAATAATTATGGTGTGTTTGTCTGTGTGTACTTTCCCTTCAGAGAATACCGCATGACCTGAAAATGTGTTTGGATGATGAGGAGTTGGACACAGATGAGAAGTGCACCATCTGTCTTTCAATGCTGGAGGATGGAGAGGACGTCAGGTATGTTCATCTTTTATTACCCGAGGCCATCAAAATATGGTCATCAGGTGTTGCAAAGGCTTTGTGCCAGTCAGTCGTTCGTACGTCCGTCCATCTGTCTGTGCTCACCATAAGTTCAGTCCTTTGCTGCCAGGGTCTTCAAATTCACAGGGAACATCATGGGACACAGACCTTGGACAAGTTCAAAGACAGCTAACCTTCACTTATTTTAAGAGGTATTTTGAAAGTTAAAAGTCACATTGTTTCCTATTTTTATGCTATGAATCATGTAAATTTGCTTCTTTTTTTTTTTTTTTTTTTTTGAGGGGGGTGGGGTGACAGCCAATCAGAGTAGAGCGGCACCGTGATGTCACTGGCTGTTTCTCTCTGGCGCTTCAAAACCACTTAGTTTCTGGCTAAATATGACACACTTCTCAAATATTATGTAAAAGTTCGTGAGAAATAAACACTTCTAAAACTGAAAACACTGTTTTTGTAACCTGATAACACCTCGACATCTTGCGGACGTTAGCCTGGTGATGTCACTGGCTGGTCTAGCTAGCTGGTAACTCTGCTTCATTTTTGTGCAAATATAACCTCGTTCTCATATTATGTAAAATCTAGTGACAAACATTTTTATATAACCGCTGAGTGGATCCTTGTCATTTGATTGGTGCTTTGTATGTCACATGACATGGATTAATTCACCCCATTTGTGTTTCATTGCATTTAGAGTGCAGCTTGGTTCCATACGTTTGGTACCATTGCACTCTGCACACACATGCATGCGCGCACACGCGATTGCGCATTTGCGCACACACGTGATCGTGCCTACACATGCTCGTGCACGCACATGCACGTGCGCCCACACGTGTGTGCGCACGCACACAAAAAAAATCCACTGTGTTGCCTGGAGGCTATTAGTAGGGAGAAAGAAAAGTTTGGCTCATTTCTGACGTGATTTTTTTTTTTTCGCTGCACTGAGGACATACACAGTCGACCGAGCCAGTTGCATGTGTATGCGCACGTGGGGGACAATGACATGATGATTTCACTGAGTGACGATGCGACACACACACAAAATCCACTCTGCTGTAAGCCGTCTGGATGCATGAAGACCTGTTCACATGAAACACTGATGTAATTTTTGGCTGGACTGAGGAACTACACAAAGTCTTTTTTTAGTCAGTGCACAGCATCACTGGACTACACGTTACAGTGGAACACCAAAATGTAAGTCCCTTTTCTGTTGTTTATAAATTAATAAAATATCAAATGACAAGGATCTGTTTTAGCCGTTATAGAAAACAAATAATGAATGTTTTTACATTCTTTCAATGGAACGCATATTTAATTCAGTGAAAGCTGGAACAAACCATTCACCTCATGAAATATTCGTACCATTGAACTCATAAACATTCATCATTTGTATACTAAAACTGAAAATGGTGTTTTTGTAACCTTATAACACCTCTGGAGTGATTTACAAGACATCTTGTGGATGTCAGTGAGCACATGCATTGCATGCGGTCAAAGCTAAAAGCCCCTTCACACATAACATGATTGAAGCCAACTAGCGCATGACAGAGGAATTCGTGAAAAATCGGAGCCACATCTAACACCTCTAACTCAACACATGTGGCGTGCGGGGGGTGTGCGGGGAACACACTTGCATGAAATTCTGATATGTATGTACTGATGGGGAGCAGACAGGCAGAGCGCACACAGCATGGTGAGGTGCCTATCAGCTGATTGCTGGCCAGAGACTCACTGCAATGATGGCTCAGTGCACACGACGTGTCACATTAAAAACACAGAGACTACCGCCAGGACAGGTATAGAAATAATAACTACATACACAATTACATGCCAAAATAACAACAAAAAAAAAAAGATCACATAACACAGAAACAGAGAGTGACACTTTGGTGTGTGCGCTGAACGGACAGGGGGCGTAGCTGGGTGCCAACAACAGCAGCTGTTGATGTTACAGCTGTACTAGAACATGTACCGTGTTTTCACGGACATGACCTTACAACTGTCCGCCATGATGCGTGTATGAGTGCTTGCTGTCGTCATGTGGAAATACATAAAACATATATCTCTGTTGCGACAGGTTGGAGCGCGTGCGCACAGTGTGCACATTGACAGGACTGTCCCAGGTGAAAACGGACTGTCAGTTCACGTGGAAACGCAGTAGGCGATATGAATGTCACGTCTGTCTGACAGGACACGCATGTTGGGCCAGACACATGCGTGGGCCCAGACCGACACGCGTGCCTTGTGCATGGCGCGCCACAGAACTATATGACAAGCCAACAGTGCAACAAATACACCACTTTCAGTCACGTATCACCAAAAATACGTTCTTTCGCCGCAATTAAAGACGACGAAAACGCCCTTTTCTATACATCGTCTGATTTCTCTCTCTCTCTTTCTTTTAAATGCGTTTATCTCCTTGTTGATTTAGGTATTTTACACTCCTGTTGTAAGACAGCGACTGTTGCACAGTGGTAAAGTTTCCGTCTGTTAATTCGAGCTTTTGAAAATTGCAGGTTCGAATCCTGCGAGTGGTATTTATTTTTTTATTTAACCAGGGTTATTCAACCGCAAGGATCCGTATTGGGTCCCCTTTTATTTATTATTTAAACCCAGATATTTTCACTAATTATACACCAATATCTCATCTATCAGTGTCCAGTGATTGTAGTAATTATTTATATACCTACTGAAAAAAATAAGACAAAATAATAAGCGCACTGCTTCATTCATGTCATTTCATGACTGTACATCTATGACCATGGGTCATATACAGAGGCACAGAGGGATCATACTTATATTGTCCACTCGATAAGAGGGATTAAATATTGGACATTGCGGTGTTTTTGTCATCAGTGCGTGATGTGATTCCATACTCTCCAGCTGTTTTTTTTTTTTTTTTATTTCCACGTCAGTGGCGCGATGTAGTTCCACACGTTCGAGATGGTTTTTATTTTATTCTTTTCATATCCATGTCAGCAGCGCAATGTGGTTCCACACGCTCCAGCTGTTTTTTTTTTTTGTTTGTTTTTTTTCATCTCCACATCAGCACGCGATGTGGTTCCACACGTGCCAGCTGGTTTTTATTTTTTTTCTCTCCATGGCTGCGGCGCGATGTGGTTCCACATGCTCCAGCTACTTGCACTGTGTTTGTGCACATGCACAAGCGTACACAAAACCGTCGCAGCGCGATCATTCATGCCTGCCCAACTGTGTGTCCCACCCGACATCGGATTGATGTTTTCGGGGTTTGCTCATTTGGGCTGTTTAGCCGTGATTTGCCCTGATTCCTACTTATTCGTGCTATGTGTGAAAGGGCCCTAAGTTCCGCCTTTTTAAAAAGGTCATAGATGCGCACACCGACACCCTCCTGCAGACACTGTTAAAACGTAAATAAAATATTGTTTATGATTGATTTTATTCTGCAACATCAGTATAAAAATACAGAGTTGAATGTATCAGTGATTATACAAATAATGAATGTTTATGAGTTCAATGGTACGACTTTCATGAGGTGAAAGCTGAAACATACCATTCAACAAGGTGAAACCAAGTTGAATGGTATGTTCACACCCTTGTGCAAACTAGCTGTTACATTTTATAAGGTTTATTTCAGCATTCATTTTGTCGTTATGACGCTGTCTTTTATGTCTCCTTAGGCGATTACCCTGCATGCACCTCTTCCATCAGGCCTGTGTGGATCAGTGGTTGGCTACTAGCAGGAAATGCCCTATATGCAGAGTGGACATTGAGACTCAATTGACCCCCGACAGTTGATAACTCCTGTCCACTCGTGCCGCTTTGGATCTGGTCTTGTATCTCTGTAATGCCTCCCTTGGGGAAGCTCTGCCAAACACCTTCTTCCCGTCTGCATCACTCACTGAGCCTGCCTTCTGAATCAGCTAAAGGAGACAACGTGACAGAGGGGCAAACAAAGCACACTCACTTACAACGCAACGAGGAATGAGGTTGACGCATAGTTAGGTGGCTGGAATGAAGGTTGGTTGAGTGGACTGGATGTAACCGGTAGAAAATGTGTGGACAGATGTGCTGAGGTGCCACATGACTGTCAGATTATATGCCCTGTCTACATTTCTCCATATAAACACCTGAAACGGATATTCAACTTGTTTTGTGTATTAACGCTGTTTTCTGCTGAAAAGAAGAAAAAAATAAAATAAAATCAAAGGCCTATGAAAAACCTTTTAAGCTGTCCTCTGCCCAGCCCTCAGCACATCTGTACAGAATATTATCAAACAATTAGCATGAGGTTGTTTGGTGTGATCTCTTGTAGCTGAACGCTTGTGGTGTAATGGAGTATAGTACTGACTAAGTATTTACAGAGTAACAGTGTTGTGTAGCAAGCAAAAGCCTTCACTTCGAGAACTTTATAATCTTTGTGAGATATACGCCTCCGGAAGAGAGTGGATGCGACACAAATGTGAGAACATTCGGTGTGTTAAAGCTTCATAGGTAACAAGGAAGAAGCTAGCTGTGTAAAAAGGCCAAAATCCCTCTTTGTTGTCTAACATGGTTTTGGATTTCCAGTTAGTAGATGCCATCACAGTTGATGCTAAAAATGCTAACTGCAGGCATGGCTTCCAGTGATGTATGTAGTGTCGTAGTCGGGCCTCTATAATCTAGAGCAGAGGCCCGAGATGTGCATGCTGTATGGCAGGCTTGGGCTGTGTCGTTATTGTGGAGCAGTAGAAACAGGAATTGTGTCTGTGCATGTGAACAGTATACTATGACTCTGACGATCTCACTCATTCATAGAGAAGGACAAGAATGCAACTAATAGTCCCTGAAATGCCCCCCCCCCCCTTCCCCTGCCATCCTGAGCAGACCAAAGTTGCCCTTAGACACTGAACTTAAACCAATGTAGCATTGGATTCAAAGAGCTGCTCATAGATCTGTGTCTAACCGCAACTCCTCTCTTGCCTCGATCGGGGCCTTAATCTGAGAAGCTGCTGCAGGCTTCAGATTGCAGAGAGTCTTGCCATTAGTCAGCGCCACCTGACATCTGTGTTACCAAACCCTTATTGCCTATTGAACAAGCACATGTGATTTCTATGTCGAGCAAATTGCCTCCGTCGCTAATCTTTCATTTCAGTCTGAGTTGCTCACAATCTTTGATAAAAGACTGTGTCTAGTGTTACAGGGAAAATACAAACTAGTTTACCTGTGATATGTGCTAGAATGTGTACGATTGTCTCTCTCCCCCCCCTCATGGTAGTAGTGTATGGTATTGCTCGAATTGTGATATGTTCAGTGATAGAAGCTGTTTTCTCTTTATCATGCATGAACCATGTTGGTGTAATTCACTTGAAGAAGGGTGAAAGGGAGGAAAAAGCCATCCATTTGAATAATACCAAACAGTTGTTCTTAACATTTAGTTGTAATTTTATTTTCATTGTCTCTTTCTACCATTTGTTATTTTGATTACTTGTACTTTTCTTTTTGCTTACATGCCAATGTGGACATGGTACTAATATGCTGGACCTTGTCCATTTTAACCATATTGAAGAAAAAGCTACAATGCTGCAAAAACATATTTATTGTCGTTATAATGTAGCTTGTGTTTCGTAAATGCACTATAATATGGAGTTGCCTGATTTTGTTCCAGTGGTATGGGTTCTTCTTGTCTGGGTTTTGTGTTTCTCTTCAGTTACATGTACTTTCATGCCTCTTTGTGTACTCTTGGAGAGTAACTTGACTGTTTGTGCTGCGTTTTTTTTTCTTTCTTTCTTTCCCCATTTGTATGAAACCTCCATTCAAAACACTACAGATGGATGAAAATGGAGGTTTGCTAGTTCACATAGAATGCTGTGATTAAAGATGCCTTAAGTATTTAACAATCATTATTTATTACTAACTGTAGCTAGCTAGCTATCGTGGTGGAATATTTGTCTCTATCTCATAATTTTGCAATTTAATCAATATATTTATTTAAAATAACACAAAATATTAAAAAAGAATACCTCATTATGCATTGGTCGGTGGGGATGCTTCTGCATGCCGTCTGTGTTTTCTTTTTCAAAGGAGGGAAAAAAAAATAGTTGAAATAATGTCTTGGGCTGTTCCTAACACATTTTCTAGCCAGCATGGTGCTGTTGATCTGGTTACATTCCGTTCATGTCATCCTTTAATTTTCTTTCAACATTTGGTTGTTTTGCTAAATACGCTACCTGCTTCGTACACTTGGGCCCATAAATGTTTGGACAGTGGCAGAGTTTTTGTGATTTTGTCTCTGTACACCACCACAGTGGAGTTGAAATGAAACAATATGTCCTTGTAATGTATGTAGACTGTCAGATTTAATTCAAGGGGTTTAATAATAATGTCACATTAACCTTTGAGGAACTACAGACATTTTTGCACACAGTTCTTCTGTTTTTGGAGACTATAATTAATTGGACAAAGTAGACATGGGAATTATCTAAAAGACATCCAGGTTATGTGAATTGGAAACTCTAAAAATTGTCCAGGTCTCCCTTATAAAAGAGATCTTGGTCTCAGTGGGACTAACCTGGTTAAATAAAGGTTAAATAAAAAAAATGTTTTTATATATATATATATATATATATATATATATGCAAACACGATGGTACTGTTTTTGCAAATCCAGTAAGTAGAATTGGCAGTTTTTAAAAACTGAGTGACTGCACAAGAAGGGCATGATTGATGGATGTCATGAAGACGTCAATGACAACTCTGAAGAAGTTATTGTATTGTATTGTAAACTTGTCTACCATCAGTTACTGAGTTCCATGGTGGAGTGGAACAGAGAAGGATTTTCTTTAAAAAAAAAACAAAAAACAGATCCTTCTCTGTGACACACCACCATGAAGCTCATTAACTGGTGATGCACGATGCAGGGTTCCTCCAATCCACAGAAACCTACAACTGTGTCAGAGTTGTATTGGGGTCTTGGTGGGTTCCCTCACTAGTCTTCTTGCAAGCGCGCTCAGTTTTTCAGCACTGCCTACTTCAAATGGATGAACCATACAGTGTCATACTGTTTGTGTTTCTCAATGATTTATGTAAATAAAGTCAATAACACATTCAGTGACTTGGAAAAGTTCATATGTCCATCCTACATTTAGTTTGTCCAGTTATTTGCGACCTCTGAAAAAAGGTACTGTGCAAATGGCTGTAATTTCTAAATTATTACTATGATACTTTTGTTAAACCCTTTGGATTAAGCCTGAAAGATTCCATTACAAGCACAAAATTTTGACTGTTTTGTTTAAACTGTGTTGCGGTGGTGTCCCACAGCAGCCACCTGTCAGAAACAGTATGCGTGAAGACTGGGCCTGTTCAGTCATCTCCAGGTCCACCGTCCCTGTCTGGGAATCGACTAAGGACAGTCTTCCTCACCACAGAGGAATTGCCACAACAACAATAATTGTGGTGGTGTACAAAACTCCAAATGCAAAAATTTTGTTCCTGTAAAATACTTATGGACCTGACTGTACAAACTTTGTCTTTTTATGACTCCATAAATAGCCTACGTTTGGAAAATGATATTATGTTGTCCCCATAATCATCTATATTTATTTGAAACTCACTCTTGTCTTTTAATTTGACCACATTCATGCGATTCCATCATATCTGGATTTGGATTTAGTGCTTATTTTAGGACCCATATAATATGTTGTCTTCTTATCTATTGCTGGCTATTGCTTTGTGTGAAGTTTGGAAAGTATCTAACATGCTAACTTGAGCCATTGATCTTATTGAGCAAATTTCTGGTGTACTGTGGTTATACAATATAGATAGCGTGTTTCACACCTGAGTATAATAAGCTAACTACATTTTTGATGTGCATTTCTTATGAATATTCTACTAATCCTTCAAATTACTCAAATTTTTATGGGATTGGAATGACTCTAGCTGGTCTTACTATCATTTCATTTCGTGCTCTCACTGGCCTTAGCCCTCGTCCTCCACGGTGTATCCTGTTACTCCAGAGCAAACTGGACAGTAGCCATAGTATTAACTCAAGCTGATGAACCGGAATGAACAGTAGAACTTAAAGCACAAGCTTTTTAATGCATGTCCTTCTCAGGTTTTCCTATGTGTATGTGGGAGTAGCTCTGTAGATGTGTTTAATATGATGCTGTACCTTCTTGAATATTTCAGATGTTTCTTTGCTGCTGAAAAAAAAGTTGATTATTAACCTGCCAGTGAAAAAGGGAAGTGGCCATCTTTGTACAACACACTGCTGTTTTGCTGTAACCGCGCAATGTTTTATGATCTTGAGTATTTTATAGAAAAGTAGAAGTATGTATCAATAATATGAAAGCAATAGCTAAATCATAATGAAGAATAACATGATCAGTGAATATTGTGAAAATCTTTAGATTCACTCTGGGTGGATTTTGTACTGTATTTATTACTAATGATGATGCAAAAAGTTGCATAGCTTAACCCAAACTGTTCTGTCTCTTTTTTAATTTATTGTCTTGTATATGATCTTTTTGTATGTGTTTTTCAAATAAAACGCCTAAAATGCTGAGAACAAATCTACTTTGCATAATGCTGCATTTATTTACATTTTACAAATGGCCTTCTGTCGAGAAACATCCAGTTATGGCTGTCATTATTAGGTTATATTTATGGCCCTGTTTGTTTGTGAACAGCATGGAACCATTATGATATCGCTTAACATATATATATTACAGAGGATTATTTTCCTGATAGGCAAAAACTGGTTCAATTTTCAAGGTCAAAAGTTAAAAGTCAGGAAAATTATTGGAAAAATCCCTATCCTTTAACATTGAACAAATGTTGAAAAATTCTTGACTCTGCCCAAAAAAAAAAAAAAAAAAAAAGATATAATTTCTTTAATATTTAACAGCATTATGTAGGATGTTTCCTTTACTGGCTGACAAAGTCTGATCCAGATCTGATGCAATTACAGATTTTGTGGCCATTGAAAACCCCATTTAATGTATATTTTACATTAGATCTTAAACATGCCCCATTGACTCTCATATTTGAAACTGAGGTGTAGACTGGCACCCACTCGTCTGACTAAATTTGATCCAGAGCTGATCCGGATTATGGATTTTGTGGACATTTGGTGTATATTTTGCATTATATCTTTATCAAAAGTGCCTCAGTCACTCTCACTCTGTTATGGATTTACCTACACCACCAAAATTGGATGGAGGTTCCAATTTTATGCCTGTCTGTCTATCTTCCAGTTATCAGTCGGAAACCAAGTGCCAAGGAGCAATGACAGATTGTGCATAGCAGAGATAACCGATGTTCTGTGAAAACGATCTGAAAAAGAATTAAGAAATTAAAAAGTAAAAAACAACCTGACAACACCACAAAAAACTGATTTCAAGTGCATGAACTAAATACATGCTCCTGACATTTGATATCTAATTTAGCTTATGAAAAGCCACCTTTAACAGGACTTCGACCTTGAAAATTTTGTCCAAGGTAAAAATTGTGGAATTGGAAACTCGTGTTTGGGGAGGTTTGCGCTCTACAAGTGTGGTGCTCTAGTTTGAAAAATGCTTCTTTTTTAAAATAAATGTGAAAGACTTGATTACATTCCTCTCGACCAAAGCAGAGTGTGTGACAACTCATTTAGGCTATTTGTCACAAGCACATTTTGTATTTTAATGTAAGTATGATAACCGCAATTTTATGCTTATATCATTTAATAACTGCTTATCTGCTTTGCATATTGCATACCTGCCAATATTTGAATTTACCAATGTGGGACACTCATGCATGGCTGCGAGCACCAAGGGCATGAAGCGTAACTAGGGGGATCCACGGGCATGCCAGGACCCACAAAAATGCTGTACTAATGGGCGTCCCGCCCAACGCGGGACGGTTGGCAGCGCTGATATTATTTGGAATCCAGTCTGAAATGAGAAATTTGGCCAACCTTCAAGAACATTAGTCATATTAAAACACTGTAGGCTGTCAAGCCTGTGAATGTGCTATGCACCTTTGACAATTCAATTTATTTATACAGCATTTAATTATATTAATTTAAACAATGCCTCGAATCACAACATGTCGCTCCCCAGGGTGCTTCACATGAGTGAGGTCTAATGTTACCCACCACCAGAGCAAGCACATGAGCAACAGTGGTAAGGAAAAACTCCATCCACTTATTGATTACAGGAAAAAACCTCAAGCAGACAAGACCACCAGAGCAAGAATTTTAGCTGAGGAAGCTTCTGCGATTTGAAGCGAAACGTCCTCGCATCAAGCAACCCAGTCCAGTCGAAGATTCAAGCTTCTCTACTATGGAAACCACCTGGACAACTGAGAGTCTACACAGAAACATTATGACGAGATGTTACATCTATAATAAACTTTACAGATACATTATATAACTCATAAGAAGGAATGAAAATGCAGCTGTTTAACCAAATCATTACGAGGTCTATTAGAAAAGTATCCGACCTTATTTTTTTTTTCAAAAACCATATGGACTTGAATCGTGTGATTGCATCAGACAAGCTTGAACCCTCGTGCGCATGCGTGAGTTTTTCCACGCCTGTCAGTTGCGTCATTCGCCTGTGAGCAGGCTTTGAGTGAGGAGTGGTCCACCCCCTCGGCGGATTTTCATTGTCAGGAAATGGTGGAATGATTTGGGCTTTTTTTCCATCAGAATTTTTTCAGAAACTGTTAGAGACTGGCAGCTGGAAACCATTCGAAAAATTTATCTGGCTTTTGGTGAAAATTTTACGGGCTTCACAGAGAATAAGGACTGTTACTACAGCTTTAAGGACGGCTTTAAGGACGCTCGGCGCGCCGTGCTCCGTGCTGCCATCAAGAGCCACAAACCACTGGATCATTTCTAAACGGATGGCTCTGTGGAGCTGGACCGTCGTGTGCACTTTCTCTGTTATCACAAGAGCTGGACATCAACCATTTTCTGGCAGATTTCACTTTTAACAAGAGATTTTGTCATGAAAAGCCGAGCGGAGGCTTCGGCGTCACGACCGATTTGCTGATGGAGCGAGACAAAACCACCTGTGTTTTGGTCTCACAGGACGGCTTTGAGATGGCGTTCAGACAGCTGTCGGTGGTTTTTCCATCGAGTGATTATCCGAGAAATTGTGGATGTGCCTGGACATGCCAGAACATGTCCCGTGAGGCTCCATCACAGCGTTGCTGTGTGCCATGCGGCACCGCCGCGATGCACGAAGCCTCCGCTCCTCTTTCCATGACAAAAACTCCTGTAACAGTGGAATGTGCCGTTCATTTCCAAACTGGACGCTGTGTTTTATCCGGGACGTCGTCTGACTAGCACAGGAATTGTGAAAAGACGTGGACATCAGCACTTTTTTGGCACATTGAGACAGACGTGTGGAGGAATTCCTCACATCGCGGCGGTGCCGCATTGGCACAAAGCAACGCCGTGATGCAGCCTCACGGGACATGTTCTCGCATGTCCAGGCACATCCACAATTTCTCGGATAATCACTCGATGGAAAAACCACCGACAGCTGTCTGAACGCCATCTCAAAGCCGTCCTGTGAGACCAAAACGGAGGTGGTTTGTCCGCTCCAGTAATGAATCCCTCGTGACGCGCGAAGCCTTCCGCTTGGCTTTCCATGACAAAATCTCTTGTTAAAAGTGAAATCTGCCGGAAAATGGTTGATTTCCAGCTCATGTGATAACCAGAGAAAGTGCACACGACGGTCCCGGTTCCACAGAGCCATCCGTTAGAAATGATCCGGTGGTTTTGTGGCTCTCGATGGCGGCACGGAGCGCGGCGCGCCAAGAGTCCTTAAAGCCGTCCTTAAAGCTGTCCTTAAAGCTGTCCTTAAAGCTGTAGTAACAGTCCTTATTCTCTGTGAAGCCCGTAAAATTTTCACCGAAAGCCAGATAAATTTTTCGAATGGTTTCCAGCTGCCAGTCTCTAAGTTTCTGAAAAAATTCTGATGGAAAAAAAGCCCAAATCATTCCGCCATTTCCTGACAATGAAAATCCGCCGAGGGGGTGGACCACTCCTCACTCAAAGCCTGCTCACAGGCGAATGACGCAACCGACAGGCGTGGAAAAACTCACGCATGTGCACGAGGGTTCAAGCTTGTCTGACGCAATCACACGTGATTCAAATCCATATGGTTTTTGAAAAAAAAAAATAGTAAGGTCGGATACTTTTCTAATAGACCTCATATATATATTATCAATAATTACCTTTGAGATAAGATTCCAAATGCATTCTCTACTGCACGATGCGCACGAGACAACCTGTAACTGTAGATATTTTCTCTGTGATTCTGAGAGCGATGAGAGATGGTTTCTTCAGCCAAGTTCTGAGAGCAAATGCGGCATTGGCTATGAAATGATTATTTTATATAGTGTGGCATGAAGCAACGAATTGCACAGCAGTGCGGAAAATCAAATTTGTGCAAGTGTTCAGGTGCATGAAAAACACGCTTCCATGAAATTGGCGCACAGTGGCAATCGAACAGGGATGGGCATGCAACCCACAACAGTCAGATTATTATAAGATACCTCAAGTTCCTTGAAAAACATTTAGCTCAGACCATTGCCTCACAATGGTGCAAGTCACTGTGATAATGTAAAATCGTTCAAATTCACGAGCTCCTGTATGTCGTGGGCCCCAGTGCCATGACACGTGCTGCACTGTCTATCCCTACGCCACTGGTTGCAACAAAGTTAATATCCATTATGTGGAACACTTTCATTTTTCTCCCGGGGGTGTCTGGTGATGCACAATAATAGTGTGTTTAAATGGCATGTTTATTTATTAAAACAGTATTTATTATTTAAAACATTACAACAAACAAATGTGAAAAATACAACAACATACAGAGGACATCTAACTTAAGCTAATCTGCAGTCATTTTCTCGAACAGGATTTTACATACAATAAAAAAATGACACATTTGGATGGGACGCCAGTCCCATCACAGGTTACATTGTACTTCCACACTCAAGGATGGTACCCATTTACAGCAGGGTGAACTGAGACAATGCAGATGAAGTGTCTTGTTCAAGGACAGACAGTGCAACCAGGAAGTGAACCCAGGTCTGTGTCTCGGTAGTTCACCTCTTTATCCCACTGAGTTACCTGCTCAGTACCAAGCACAAATGGACAACAACAAATGGCTTTATATGAATATATACATGCTTTCATTTCTGACAGCTTTGTCTATGATGATGGTGTCCAGATGACGCACAGTATGGGGCAAATTAGATGTTTGGGATAAATTATTAAAATTGATAAAAAAAAAAAAAAATGCTGGCATTATTGTTTAAAAACAATGTGAAGTTACAGAGCATCTGGAAAGTATTCACAGTGCTTCACTTTGTCCACATTTTGTTATGTTACAGCCTTTTCCCAAAATGGAGTAAATTCTTTTTCCCCCTCAAAATTCTACACACAACACCCCATGATGACAACATGAAAAAGGTTTTTTGGAAATTTTTGTACATTTATTAAAAATTAAAAGCAAAAAAAAAAAAAAAAAAAAAAAAAAAATCACATGTACATTAGTATTCACACCCTTTGCTCAATACTATGTTGATGCACCTTTGGCAGCAATTACAGCCTCGAGTCTTCTTGAATATGATGCCACAAGCTTGGTGCACCTATCCCATTCCTCTTTGCAGCCCCTCTCAAGCTCCATCATGTTAGATGGTGAGCGTCAGTGCACAGCCATTTTCAGATGTCTCAAGAGATGTTCAATTGGATTCAGTCAACCCAGAAGAAGTTATAGGTTATGTGACTATGACTGGAGAAATTGTGCACAGTGCAAGCTTTGCATTTTGGTGAAAGAATATCCTTCTCTGCTCTATTCCACTGTGAAGCTAAGAGTGGTGATGCAAAATGCAAAATTTGCACTGTGTATGGGAGTATGTAAACCTTTGATGAGGGTCATTTGGGTAGTTTCTGTTGTCATTGGGGCAACTGTTTGTTGTGATTTGGCGCTATATAAATAAAATTGATTGATTGATTGATTGATTGTGATTTAAACAGAGTGAACACACTTGTCTGACAATAAATGGCTTCACCCAACCTATAACCATGAGTGCAAAAAAGTTTTTGTGTTATCATTCATATTCTTTGAAAAATAGCCACAAATCTCAAAATTCTGCCAGGGTATGCAAATGTTTGAGCACAACTCTATGTGCATATGGTTTTTACATTGT
Organism: Thalassophryne amazonica; assembly: GCF_902500255.1. Taxonomy (NCBI): domain Eukaryota; kingdom Metazoa; phylum Chordata; class Actinopteri; order Batrachoidiformes; family Batrachoididae; genus Thalassophryne; species Thalassophryne amazonica. Next base: position 77,848,297 of record NC_047107.1, on the reverse strand, counting down.
TTTTTTTAATTTTTAATAAATTTTGCAAAAATCTCAAAAAACATTTTTCACATTGTCATTATGGGGTATTGTGTGTAGAATTTTGAGGAAAAAAATAATTTCATCTACTTTGGAATAACGGTGTAACATAACAAAATGTAGAAAAAGTGAAGTGCTGTGAATAGTTTGCAGACGTACGGTATATTTAGTTGGGGAATGCTGTTGGGAAATGCTCACTCATCAATTTCATGCGTCTTTTAATATTTGGGGTAGAGCACTCTCTGAATCTGTCCATCAGCCTTATGACGGTCAAGCCACTTTCCGCACTGAAAGATGGTGGTGACTGAGTTGGCGGTGTTGGTCACTTCGACACACTCCAAGTACCACCCACTGTTGGGGCCACTGCCACTGTGCTCCACTTTGACCCTCAGCAGCTCCCCGAGGTCCAGCAACTCCAGAACAAAGCAGTCGGTCCGCCCTCGTTCGAAAAGGTTGCGAAACTTCTGCTGCAGATGACGCTTGCCCGAGTCACCGTTGACACCATAAATGGTAATGAAAACGTTTGCATCTGTGCCTGCTCCTTTAACATCCCCAGTGATGACGATGATTTCATATTTGACAGGGACCAACTTGCGGACTTTGCTTGCGAAGCTCTCGATGGACTTGTAGCACTCAAAAGTCTGGAACTGGTCCTTTTTGGCTGTTAAGGGAATTTCTGCATCACAGTGAAAGAAATACCTAAACAAAAGGGAAGAATGGTGTCACAGGAACATCATTTCATATGATTTAATATTAAAAGGTTGTACAAGAACCAGCTCACTTGTTTCCCAATTCTTTTTCTGTCACCGCCACCTCCATTACATGCCAGAAAACTCCACTTTTTGCCTTCTTGCCATCTTTAGTAATGTGGCCGAGACAGATGCCAGCAATTTCCCCGACGTGCTTGGAAGAAAACTCAAATGTGTCCGTGGCACCGCTGTGGAAGGACAAATGTTAGTACCAGCAGCAGTTTGTGCAGGATTACATTTTAGTGAGCTGTTAAATTCACTGGGCTGCCAGAGAGTTTTTATGTTGTCTCTCAGGAGATTAACTCTCCTGAGAGGAGAGACCATAAGAAGTTACAAGATAAAAGAGGGTAGAAAACAAAACATGGGGGATTATGTCAGGCCACATAACAGGTTTTGCTGAAGTGACATCTCTTTGAAGACATACCACAAGAACTTCTTTTTCTTATTCTCAAGAACAAACTCCTTGGAACGGGCTTTCCTTCCTTCTAAAACAATCCAGGCATTCTCTGTGGTTGAAGCGTCCTCTGTGTTAGCAGTTGTCGTGGCAATTTCATATTCTGTAGCAATGCAAAAGAGAGAATGTAGTCCTACGACCCATTTCACAGCTAGCAAAGGTTAGCTGCAGGGAGGTCATTAGCGGATTAGCTTTTCAGCTAACTGAAAACAATTAGTGCACCAATTACCTTCCACTAAACTCAAGTCAGCTAACATAAAAAAAAAAATTTAACAGTCAAAAACTTTTGTAAACTCTAAAATCATACATTTGCTCCTGTTGAGCTTATACACTAATGCAGTGAGCAAAATCGACACATTATGCAAAGTCAACAAGCACAAGGAGAGGTAAAGCACGCAGGAGGTAAAGCCAGAGTAAATTAAATTAATTAGATTGTTAAAATTATTTGTTATGTGCATTTTTATTTCTTATACATTTCATATGGCCTGTACTGTGAATAAATTGAATGTTGTAAACTACTGTTGATTTCATTATTCATGTATTATATTTTAGCTTATGAAAAGCCACTTCTAACAGGAGTTCGACCTTGAAATTTTTTTTTTCAAGATAAAAATTTGTGGAATTGGAAACTAGTTTTGGCAGAGATTTGTGCTCTACGAGTGCGGTGCTCTAATTTCAAGTTTATTTTTCAGGATTTCAAAGCCAACAAAACAAACAATAAAAAGCCCAAAATAAAAATCATGGTATCTTCGGTACGTAAATCTTGAAGCGGTTTGCCATTATCTCAGTAAGTTTTTAGTTAACATGAGAAGTTATCAAAGCTGACTTTTAGGTTAGCTGTGCCCACCACTGCACAATTGCAGACTTACTGGTTTTGTCACTGAGATCTATAGAGTCGTTGTTGGCACAGGCCAGCTCATGAATAATCTGTCCTCATCTTCATTCTTAGCCAACCAGCTGGTCGCATGGGAACCTAAAGGTCTCGTCCATGGTCTCATCTTTGACATCAATGTACTCTAGGGCCAACCTGCAGCAGGGCCTGTTGACAGTAAAAACAACAACCTCTAGTCCAGGTTTGTCACACATTGTCTTTTAAAAGCAGACTTGTTCAAATTCAATATCTAAAAATATAGTTTGCTCCCTCACACACACACACCACCCACCCACCCACGCACGCACGCACGCACGCACGCACACACGCACGCGCACACACACACACACACACACACACACACACACACACACACACAACACACACACACACACACACACACACACACACACACACACACAAATTCTTGCCATTTTTGAAATGTAAACTACGAATGTTCTGACAGTCATCCCTGCCAGCTGCAGCTCACCTTTGTTATCGTGCCACACTCGCACTTTGGACAGCTCGCCCAGGCTGAGCATGTCAGGGAATCGAAACACATCTTTCATCTTACGCTCAAACTTGTTCCTGTTGGTGCTCTCCTTCAGAGGCAGTGTCCCGCTGTCTCCAAACTCCCCAAATAGTATCACAAAACACATTGGCATCAGTGCCAGCACCTGAAATATGAGAGGCAGTCACTCATGAAAAGAGATCTTCAGATACTGTAGTGCTGCATGTTGTAGACTACTGTGGCAAACTAGAAAACCCATCACAACTCATACTGTACATAATAAGGAAGAGTCTCCATGTCACCCCTACGAAGTCGAAGTTTTGGCTTAGGTCATTAAAGGAGTACTCTGACATTTTTCAACCCAAACTCTATTTTTAGATGTTTGGGGGTCATCTTTTCACTTGGGACAAAAATGAACTTAATCAGTATAACACTGATTTAGAATGCAGTCACGGGTTAACTAGGTGCATAATGTAATGTCATGGGGCAAGTTAAAAGCATTCAAGTAAACCACTTCTTGTTGACGCTGATCATGCAGAAACGCCATTAAAAGTGGTTGCACGGAGATGGTCTCTACTGAGGTAAATGTGCATGTTTACCTTACCATTCTTTCATTCATTCACTTATCCGGGTCAGGGTCACAGTGGCAGTAGCCAAAGCAGTTCATCCCACAGTTCCCTATCCTCAGCCAAGTCCTCTGACATTTCCTCGGAGATCCTGAGGTGTTCTCATGCCAGTTTGAGAGTATAATCCCTCCAGTGTGTCCTGGGCCTTCTCCGGAGCCTCCTACCAGTTGGATGTATCTGGAAGACCTCTCTAGGGAGAGGACCAGAGGTATCCTTATCACATGCCCAAACATCTCAGCTGGGTCCTTTCCATGTGAAGAAGCAGCAGCTATACACTGAGTCTTTCCTGGATAGTCGAGTTTCTCACCCTGTCCCGGAGTTTAAGACCAGATACCCAATGGAGGAACCTCATTTCCACTGCTTGTACCCGTGATGTTGTTCTTTCAGTTATTACCCAAGTGAGGGTAAGAGTGAAAATCTACTTTCAAATTGAGTTTCGCCTTCTGACTTATCTATTTCTTCACCAACACAGTCTGGTGTCACCCACCAAACGGTCCTCCCTAAAAATTGGTCCGCCCTGCCTTCACAGCGCACGCATCATTTGGGACCACAGCAGCACGTCTGAGTCAGACTCTTTTCACCTAAAGCGATCAAAGGGAATAATGTGATTATCAACCATCACATGACAAATTAAAACTACTTAAATCATTCTAAAGTCAGTTTTAAGCAGAAATGAGTCTGTTTTAAACAGACAGTGAGCCAATAATTGGTGAATTGCTGCTGACACTCTGAAATGACGTAGGCGCTGCAGCACTTCAGAGTCAGACATGGCGCTCTGATCATTTTATGATGAAATAATGCTGAATTTACAACCCCAATTCCAATGAAGTTGGGACTTTGTGTAAAATGTAAATAAAAACAGAATACAATGATTTGCAAATCCTCTTCAACCTATATTCAATTGAATACAACACAAAGACAAGATATTTAATGTTCAAACTGATAAACTTTATTGTTTTTGTGCAAATATTTGCTCATTTTGAAATAGATGTCTGCAACACATTTCAAAAAAGCTGGGGCAGTGGTAAACATACCACTGTCCCACCTTTCCTTCTAACAACACTCACATTTGGGAACTGAGGAGTGTCATGACTGGGTATAAAAGGAGCATCCCCAAAAGGCTCAGCCATTCGCAAGCAATGATGGGGCGAGGATCACTACTTTGGTGGAGTTATATGTGGAAATAATTGTTGTACAAAAGCTTCAGATATCTGTCGCTGAGACAGATGATGACTGGAGTGCAGTTTGAAGCAGAAACGAGGTGATAATCAGTGAATTGCTGGTGATGCTCAGAAATGATGCCGTTGAGCTCGGAAATGATGCATGAGCAGTGAAAGCAGGGCGGACTGATTTTTTTTGGGGGGGGGGGGGGGACCGTTTGGTCAGCGGCATCAGTACAGTATCTGTAAAATGTCAGGCGCTGCCCCTGTCCATTTATTAATCTCATGCTACAACTTACTCCTACTCGTGAACAAGACCCTGAGACACTTAAACTAATCCACACGGGGCAATAACTCCTTGATGTCACTAAATATATACTTTTGAAGAAGGTCGATTATACAGTTAGCTGCCTATCTTAGCCTATCTTACCTTAGCCTCTTAGCCTAGCTGGCACTGCTGTCCACTGCAAGTTGATGAGGGGCTATGAGTTTAGCGAGTATAGTTGTATAATCATCTATAAAAGTTTATTGACATTCCCTCTGCCATTACATTATATAACTGATTAGCCCTTGATGGATTTGTGTTTTTGTCCCAGGTGAAAAGATGACCAAAACATCTAAAAACAGAGCGTATGTTGAAAAATGTCAGTTTTACTTTAATGTACACCCAAAGATGAACACAAATATGAGGATATGATCCTGTTATTAAAGTAACACTGGATCAGCTCAAGATAATACTTTCAATGGCAACAAAAACTTTTTAAATTGTTGTGGTCATGTGACTCACTTCCAACATCACTAGTTTGGACTTGGACGATGTAAGTTGTCTTCTCCACCATTTCCTCATCATCCACTACAGCTGCTAGCTCACACACCTTCGTCCTCTTTGGTCCTTTGGTCTTCGACAGCCAGTTCTCATAGGTGAACAGGTAAAGCTCGTCGGTGATCAAGTTCCGCATCAGGATCTGAGACCGTGATCACAAGTGACAACAACACAGATAGTTAAAAGGTAAAATAAATATAGCTATATTCCTTTGGTAAATGTTGGAGAACATAAATTGATACATTAGTAGGTGTATCAGTTTTTGCGATGGAATGGGATGCACGAGTTGTTGCGACATAATGCACTGATGCATTGGCATCTGAATCTCAAAAGCTAGAAATGAGTTATGTATGATTAATCCTAAGTTTTCCAAATAAAACCTGTTCACAGACAGATTCAATTCTATGAACAGTGATACTTCTGTCCCATACCAATAGTCTTAGTATTTCTTTAGCTTTTTTTGGGAAGCATCTATATTGTAATAGCCAAGTGGCCTCTGTGTCTGTGTGTGCACGCGTGCGTGTATATGACATCGATCATGGCGAAACCAGGGAGTGCTGACATTTCCTGCTTGGTATGCTTTTGTATTTTGGGTCAAGGATGAAGGCTGCAAAAATGGAAAGTTGACAGGACAAATATTTTTTGAGAAATTAACGATTTTAGCTAACCAGTAATCAATCGACATTCTGGTGCAATGCACCATGGGAGTTCGAGGTTTTAAATCTTATTATGGTTCATGTTAGTTTAACAGTGTTGTTAGTGTTATTGGTTTATTGTGTTTTTGTAGTTCAGCTGGTTTAGTCAGTTTAGTTAAGTGTTATGTTGCTGTTACCATGAGTGACTTAGTGTCATAATTCCGGTACCATAAGTGAAAAGTGTAGTGCCTTTAATGTCTTCCAGCACTGTTTCTGTGTCAAATTAAAAGCACCTGCTTACAGGAGAATGCAGAAAAGACAAAACACTTTTCATGTGTGTGTGTGCATGCATGTATGTGTGCAATTTTGATCACGCACAAACTGGGGACATTTAATGTCTGGTATGTTTATGTATTTTGGGTCAAGGATGAACACTGCCAAAATGCAACGTTGATAGGACTAATATTTTTTTAGAGAAGCTACATATATTAGCTAACAACACTGAACAATGAACATTGATATTTATATTCTGGAATCACATGCCATTCCAATAGTGGGTGGTAAATCATGTATATATTAAAACTGTGCGTGATTTTATTCAGTAAGTTCAATGTAAGTACTTAGTATAATTGTAAATATGTTAAAATACATCTATGACACAAGAAAGTGAATTGGAATGTATAATAGCAGATATACGTTACTGAATTTTCATGAATGACACAAGAAAGTGAAAATGCTTTGTGGTCCATTGTGGTCCATTTAAAAATCAAATGACAAAATAGAAGTAAGATTAAAATAATAATAATAAAAACAACAATAATAATAATACTGATAATCATAATAATGATAATACTGGTATGTATATGATAACAAGAACCTAAACAATTTATAAATACATTAACACGGTGAATTATCATTAAAAAATTATGTAAGTAGCACGGTGGATTAGTGGTTAGCACTGTTGCCTCACAGCAACAAGGTCATCGGTTTGATTCCCACCTGTGTGGAGTTTGTACGAGGTCTATTAGAAAAGTATCCGACCTTATTTTTTTCAAAAACCATATGGATTTGAATCACGTGTGATTACATCAGACATGCTTGAACCCTCGTGGGCATGCGAGAGTTTTTTCACGCCTGTCGGTTACGTCATTCGCCTGTGGGCAGTCTTTGAGTGAGGAGTGGCCCACCCTCTCGTCGATTTTTTCATTGTTTAGGAATGGCTCAGAGACTGCTGCTTTGTTTGATCAAAATTTTTTCAAAACTGTAAGGCACAACTGAGTGGACACCATTCGATAAATTCAGCTGGTTTTCGGTAAAAATTTTAACGGCTGATGAGAGATTTTGGTCTGGTAGTGTCGCCGTAAGGACGGCCCACGGTGCCTGACGGCGATCTGCGCTTCGAGGCGGCAGCGTCTCGCCGTTTCAAGTTGAAAACTTCTACATTTCAGGCTCTGTTGACCCAGGAAGTCGTCAGAGAACAGAGAACTTTCAGAAGAAGTCGGCATGAGGAGTTTATTCGGACATTCCATTGTTAACGGACATTTTGTAATGAAAGAACGTGCAGGCAGAGTCGCATGTCGGGCCGGACCCGACCGCAGGGGGTCGCCACAGGAAAAACACCTCCGTTGGAAACCTTAACGGGCAAGTTGGAACATGCCCAAGCTGTTAAACAATTTTTCAGTTACTCACTTGTTGAAAGCCATCAAAAGCCGCCTGAATTTTACAAATGGTTTTCAACACGGAGGTGTTTTTCCTGTCGCGGTGCACACAGATTTGCCGAGTCGTCACGGAAACGACTCGGCCAATTTGCGCACGTCTTTCATTAAAAAATGTCCTTAAACAGTGGAATGTCCGCATAAAGTCCTCATGCCGGCCTCTTCTGAATCTTCTCTGTTCTCTCACGATGTCCTGGGTGAATTAAGCCTTAAATTAGGATGTTTTCAGGTCGAAACAGGCCGACGACGGCGCCTGGAAGCGCTGTGCGACGTCCCACTCCGTGGGAAGTCCTTACACCGACAGAAACACCCCATAATCTCTCATCAGCCGTTAAACTTTTCACCGAAAACCAGCTTAATTTCTCGAATAGTGTCCACTCGGATATTCCTCACAGGTCCAGAAAATGTTTTTGATAAAGCAACGCGTGCCATCTCGAGCAGCGTGTGAAACAAAGGAATTCAGCCGAGAGGGCGGGACCACATCTCACTCAAGGCCTGCCCACAGGGAAATGACGTCACCAACACGCGTGAAAAAACTCATGCATGCGCACAAGGGTTCAAGCATGATTGGTGTAATCGCACGTCATTCAAATCCATATAGTTTTTTAAAAAAATAAAAAGGTAGGATAGTTTTCTAATAGACCTCGTATGTTTGCGCGGGTTCTCTCCGGGTACTTCAGCTTCCTCCCACATCCAAAGACATGCAGGTTAGGTGGACTGGAAGCTTTAAATTGTCTGTAGGTGTGCATGTGGCAGGGCTGGATCCAGAGTGAAAATCTGACAGATGCATTTTTGCCCAATGATAAAATAAAAATCGTACACGTCTTATTATTCAATAATCTTCATTCTTTTATTCGTGTGCAACATACACTGTCACACTTCTTTTAATATATTTATTATACTTCATGGACCATAGTGAACACTTCTTATTTGTATAAATATGATGTCCTAAAAAAAACAACACTATAACAAAAATCGACTGTAAACAGGATCAAATTTATTGCCAAAATCTTTCAATTATACCCGAATCTATATATGATTTTTTTTTCAATTGATAAAATCAATAAAAATATGACTGCATATATTCTTAATAATAATATACTGAGATACAGACAGTTCACTGAAGACATTTTCCATTGATACCACTAGTCAAATTTTAATCACACAGCACAGAATCCAAACATGTGAGATTTTATATGACATCAAATTGTCAGTGGAAGAACTATGCGTCTTTAGATTACCCTGTCAAGAAACCAGTCAGGGCGACTTCCAGTGCCGTCAATCCGAACTCGGATTTTCTTCAGAGGAGCAATGTCATCTATCTCCAAGTGGAATGAATCTTCCTGGTCTCTTTCAAATCTTAAGGGAAACAATATATCTGAGTAATTTTAAGTTTAGAACACCTGAAAATGATTAAGACACATTTTGCAGCTGGTCAGTGAAGGACTTACCTGTCCTCATTTTTGGGAAGCAGCATTTCTTCAGTGCTCCCATTTGCTCCAAATACAGTCAGGAAAATGTTGGTGTCAGTTCCAGCATACTGAGTGTCACCTGTGACAACTGTAATCTCATAGACAACCTGCAGTATAGATAATAAAGAAGAAAAATTTTCCCCTTTTGATATGAGGTATGCAGAGTTCCAGAAATAAGTGAGTGGTGGGTGGGAAAGCAACACATGGCCCTCCTGGAAAATATAGGAATTTTAGATGCAAACTGGTGCATTCTAAGGCTATTTACCATCAATAAAAGACATTCATCGATGAACCTTTTAGATATTTATCTCACACAATAATGCTTTGACTCTGCACATTTTTACAGATCTGATCAATTCATGCAGGCAAATGAAGCCACTTGTAATGCACGATTTTTCTTTTCAGCCCAGTACACTGCAATTCTGCCAAACAGGAAGCTAAAGAGCCAATTTTTCTGGAAGCCACTCAGAATGCCAAAGATGTATGTGGCAGAATAGGGGAAGTGGTTTTAGAGAAAATTTTGAATTTCTTCTGGTGCCTTTTCTGAGCAAAAATAATAATAAATGTCACTTTAAATTACGATAACAGTGTTGTTGTTATTACCAAGAGTTTAGGGCTGTAATTTTTCCTGTTTTACTTTTTACATTATTTAAAAAAAAATCTGAATTTTCTAGTGTCGACCTGGAAACCTATATTCGGGTGATTCTTAGACTACGGGCACTTATTATGTCCTTTGATCATATTGTATGAAAAACAGAAAAAAGGGGAAATTTCACACTTTTATAGTTATCTTTACAATGAAAGTGTTTTAAGAAATTTGTTCTAGTAGTCTATGATGACTTTTTCACCTTTTTTCAGCATCATTATATGCAAATATTGCCGTTTTGTGCTTGTCCCACACCCACACTATTGCCGTAATTTCCACCACAACACTGTAATGTCCCTTTAAACAGTTTGTATGAAAGATTGTTTGGGTAGTTTCTATGGAGATAAACAGTGACATCAGAGCACATGTATATAGCGCCAAATCACAACAAACAGTTGCCCCAAGGCGCTTTATATTGTAAGGCAATGGTGTGGTGGAAATTACATTTACAAGGCCAATAGTGCCCGTAGTTAAAGAATCACCCATTCACACTTGTTTGTGGAGGTGCATGATCGAAATGTTTTTAAACAGCTTGCTGGACAGCTTGAACATGAAACATTTAAATATGAGTTAAACTGAAACAGAAGATGAGCAGCACGGTGGCTGAGTGGTTAACACTGCTGCCTCATAGCAAGAAGGTCCTGCCCTGGCATCGCTTCCTGCCTGGGCCTGTGTGGAGTTTGCATGCTCTCCCTCTCTCTCTTCCACATCCAAAGACATGCAGCTAAAGTGAACTGAAAACTTTAAATTGACCATAGGTGAGTGAGAGTTTGTCGATATGTGGCCTTGTGTTATAGAGTGCCGTCCTGCCCAAGGTGTACCCTGCCTCTCGCCCTATGAGTGGAGGTATAGACCCCCCCCCCACCATGACCCTTAATTGGAGTAAATGGGTATAGAGAATGAATGAATAAATGAATGAATAAAACAAAAGATTCATTAACAGTTTTGTATAACTGAGAATATGCGTGTGGTTTCCTTCATCCATTTGAAAAGGCTTTGTCACAACAGGCAGCAATGACAGTGAAAACCTTTTGTTAATGTGTTTTAAATACCGTAACTAACTATTTATTTGTTGTTTTTTTGTTTTTTTGTGGCAGGGTGGGGGGGGGGGGGGGGCATGAGTTTGAAATGGGTATTGGATGATATTTGAGTTGTCATATCACAAGCTTGTTGAGAACTTATTTTTGTATTTTGTCTCTGTGCCTTGAAGAAAAATGGTCAAACCAACTGCAGAATTTTGTCATTAAAAGAGGTTTTTTTTTCTGTTGACGTTTCTCAAGTATGGTGTTTTTATTTGTTACATATATATTGAACCTGTTGTACAATACACAGCCTGACTATGTACCTCACAAATTAAATATTCAGTCTGGACTTGGATGTTTTGGAGCAGCATGTTTGAAATGTGTAAAATGCCACACTGGCGAAATCCTGCATCCTTACTGCAGTTTACTCTGGTTTTTATCTTAAACATTTTTATCTAAGTAATTGACAGAAGTGGTTTATCCTTGTAAATCCATACACAATCCCTGGCTGAAGAGTTTTAACTGCTACAAAAGAAATAAATAAATAAAATAAAAAATAAAAAAGACAAATTTAGTCATGATTACAGTCGACATACATTTTTTCTGCAATCAAGTTGTCTTAGTGGTCACCATCACCGCATACATGTATCAGAATCCAAAATTTTAGCACTGAAAAAGCTTGAATATACTCAAAAAGGACACAAACAAATCTGACATCAGCACACTTCATTGCATCAATATTGACTGAGTGAAATCTGAAAACCATTCAGTCTAATGAGGTTCATAAACACTAGCTTTTGGGTAATTTATTCATTTTCTATAACGGCTTATCCCAATTAAGAGTCACTTTGAAGCTGGAGCCTATCCCAGCAGTCATCGATGAGAGGCAGGGTAAGTAAGTCCCTTCAGCTGCTGCCATGTATTTTGGTTTCCACAACAGATCCAAGTTGGATCTACATGCTGATTTAGTACAAGTTTCACACTGAAGGCCCTTTCTGACACAACTCCATATTGAAATGGGCAAGAGTGGGTTTTGAACCGAGTGCCTTCTGAACTGAAAAGAAGCGCACGTAAGCACTTGGCTATCACCACTGGGTACATATAATGAAATTATATTATTTTAAATCTGTACTTTGCCCTAACATCATTCAAATGTCTGCTACTTTTCCTGTCTATGAATGTTCCTACAGAGGTGCTACAAGAAGACCGGAATAATAATTTTATATATATCCCACTTTCAAGATATATCAGTCCTTGTCCAAAACATCACAGCACTTGGTAACCAGTGCTTCCAGCTGCTTCCAGGCCATAGCACAGAACAACATGAAAAAGGCACGATGATCCACACTCATAGATCTGAATGATTTTGTCCTGAACTCCTGATATTTTGCATTGAATATTTCTGCATTTGAAACCCCAGGCTGCTTTATTTTGAACAGAAAAAAGAGCACAAACACTACAGACTGTCTGCTGCTTTTATATGAATGTGCACCTGCTCCTTTTTCAACCCTCACAATTGCTTGAATGCCTTTGTCACTCTAAATTAAAAGTTACTGTTGCACTTTGTAAAGTAGCCTGACAATTACAATGGCCAACACTAGCTGTCAACAAAACACATTCATCATGCTCTCACACAAATCCAACCAGGTGAAATTTTAACTTGCACACCCTGGTTGCAGTCTGGAGCCCTGCACGACGGTGCAGGGCGGCCGCTGGACAGGCTTGGTAGGTATTGGAAACACATATCGAGTGGGCAGGTCCCTTGATCATCCAAAGTAATTTTTCCATTTTAGGTTCTGTGACTCACTTTGCGTATAATGTTGATGGTGCTGGAGTCCAGTACGTTGAAGAGTCTGACAGTCAGTCCGTCTCCTCTGTCTTTAGCCAGCCAACATTTACACGGAAAGATGTACTTGATACCTCTGGTTGGCACGGCAACCGACAGCTCATCCACCAACCAGCAGCTCTCTGGTGTGATACCGTTATGGCCGAGCTGAAGGAAAAACAAAAGAGACTAAGAGGAGAGAACTGGGAATTAATACAGTATAGCATTTGATTTAGTTTGATCTTTGAATCAGAAGGTGCTGCTAGAATGAATTATTGCTGAGCTAGAATGTTTATGTAAAATTTTAATATCAGTGTGTCTGAACAGGCAGCAGAGAGAGAGTCGACAGGTTTCACAGATTCAGCTGCAGAAACAGTCCCAGATTCTCACTTCCACTCTCTTGATCTCCCCGACGTCAGTTCCATAGCAAACAAAATGCTCCATTGTACCAGCTGCAAAAGATTTCTTTCCTTGTGGCAGGTCGAGCCACAGTCGGTCTGTCTCAGCATCGTTGGGGCCTATGATGATGACATAGACCCTGGCTGTTGTGCTGGCATCACGTTCCACTCCCGTGGACAAAGTGAAGTGATAGGGGATGACTGAGTGGAAGAGAACCAGCAGGTAAAGACAGATTTCATTTGTTACACAAAGCAACCTGATGACATTGAAATGAAAATTGCATTGTTACATGTTTTGCAGGCTCTTTGAATTGTTTAAGTTTATTCTGATATGACATTATTGATGTTAAATTTGTGTGTCATTTGTGTTTGCAATAAATTTTAGTATGCTTCTTTTTTAACCTGCAGATTTAACTTTACCAAAGTAAATTAATCAGAAACAAACTAACCACCTGCATGCCATCCCCCCCAACATCCATAAACTATTTGTTGTGGTTTATTTTTGTGAAAAAACAAAACAAAACAAAAAATAAACATTTCAAATTTACTATTACATCTGTTTAAGTTGAATTTCCTGTTGACTCATGATGAATAAACAAACAAACAATATATATATATATATATATATATATATATATATATATATATATATATATATATATATATATATATATATATATATATATATATATATACGAAGTCTGTTAGAAAAGTAAAGGACCTTATTATTTTTTTCAAAAACCATATGGATTTGAATCACGTGTGATTACATCAGACATGCTTGAACCCTAGTGGGCATGCGGGAGTTTTTTCACGCCTGTCGGTTACGTCATTCGCCTGTGGGCAGTCTTTGAGTGAGGAGTGGCCCACCCTCTCGTCGATTTTTTCATTGTTTAGGAATGGCTCAGAGACTGTTGCTTTGTTTGATAAAAATTTTTTCAAAAACTGTAAGGCACAACTGAGTGGACACCATTCGATAAATTCAGCTGGTTTTCGGTAAAAAGTTTAACGGCTGATGAGAGATTTTGGTCTGTAAGTGTCGCTTTAAGGACGGCCCACGGCGCCTGACGGCGATCTGCGCTCCAAGGCGGCGCCGTCTCGCTGTTTCAAGCTGAAAACTTCCACATTTCAGGCTCTGTTGACCCAGGTCGTCGTCAGAGAACAGAGAAGTTTCAGAAGAAGTCAGCATGAGGAGTTTATGCAGACATTCCACTGTTAAAGGAGATTTTGTAATGAAAGAACGTGCGGGCAGATTCGCATGTTGGGCCGGACCCGACCGCGGGGGTCGCGACAGGAAAAACACCTCCATTGGAAACCTTAACGGACAAGTTGGAACATGCCCAGCTGTTAAACAATTTCTCAGATACTCACTTGTTGAAAGCCATCAAAAGCCGCCTGAATTTTACAAATGGTTTTCAACACGGAGTTGTTTTTCCTGTCGCGGCGCAGACGGATTTGCGCCGTCGTCACGGAACCGACTCTGCGAATTTGATCCATGATTGAAATGTAAAATGCAGACTGCAAAAACTTTTAAAATATGATGGGAGAGGAAGGAGTGAAAGCAGAAAATTGACCAGCCACAGCTCTTGCGGTCTCAGTCATTGCACCTGGGCTCCAGAGAGGGTTTGCAGCCACGCAGAGGGCTCTGACCTAAAGCGGTTGTCTTTGTCTCATCACACCCAGGGATATGTGTGAAACCTAACACCATATTACAGTGCAGGCAGCAAGCAGAATTTTGTCAATAATTACTGGCCTTGAATAAAGGCCTGCCTTGTTTAGGCATCGGGCCTGAGCACAGTTTGAAAAAATAAATGCCCAAGCTTTTAATCAAGGAAATATGGTACCCACTTTCCTCGACTCGGCTAGTGGCAGTGCTAAACTTCATTTTGTATCTCTGTTGCGACTGGGCAATCCCAGACTGCTCTGTTTTTAGGGGTTTTTAATGGAAAGACATTGTGATGAGATCGGATGTTTTGTCCGATGTGAGCGAAAATCCGTTATACAAAATCTGGTCTGTACGGTGTTTATTACATGGAAAACCATACAAAAGCACTGCCACTTTTGCTTTTGTGTGATGAGTGCGAGTATCCGGTTTGTACAATGACAGTTTAGGTGAGTTTTAACTCACTTAAACGTTTAACTCGTATATAACCATCTAACCAGCTTTTAACTCTCTCTCTCTCTCTCTCTCCTCTCTCTCTCTCCTCTCTCTCTCTCTCTCTCTCTCTCTCTCTCTCTCTCTCTCTCTCTCTCTCTCTCTCTCTATATATATATATATAAAAAAACACCACTGGTACAGAGTGTGATAGGACCCAATGACTGTCATCTTACTTGGACCCTCTTCAACCACTGCCACCTTTTTCTTCTTTTTCTTCTTGTTGGCGTTTCTGTCCAGTCCCAGTTTGGCCTGGGCAATCTTCATGGAGTTTGGATCATTGTGTCTTTCACCCTTGTGCCCCTGAACCAAACATAACACAAAACTTTTATGTCTTATACATAAACAGAGTCTGACTAAAATCTAGAATGTGGACCTCTTTCACACTATAAAACAAGTTTATCAATTATTTCTTTAATTTTTAACATACACTAAACAAAAATATAAACGCAACACTTTTGGTTTTGCTCCCATTTTGTACGAGATGAACTCAAAGATCTAAAACTTTTTCCACATACACAATATCACCATTTCCCTCAAATATTGTTCACAAACCAGTCTAAATCTGTGATAGTGAGCACTTCTCCTTTGCTGAGATAATCCATCCCACCTCACAGGTGTGCCATATCAAGATGCTGATTAGACACCATGATTAGTGCACAAGTGTGCCTTAGACTGCCCACAATAAAAGGCCACTCTGAAAGGTGCAGTTTTGTTTTATTGGGGGGGGATACCAGTCAGTATCTGGTGTGACCACCATTTGCCTCATGCAGTGCAACACATCTCCTTCGCATAGAGTTGATCAGGTTGTCAATTGTGGCCTGTGGAATGTTGGTCCACTCCTCTTCAATGGCTGTGCGAAGTTGCTGGATATTGGCAGGAACTGGTACCCGCTGTCGTATACTCCGGTCCAGAGCATCCCAAACATGCTCAATGGGTGACATGTCCGGTGAGTATGCCGGCCATGCAAGAACTGGGACATTTTCAGCTTCCAAGAATTGTGTACAGATCCTTGCAACATGGGGCCATGCATTATCCTGCTGCAACATGAGGTGATGTTCTTGGATGTATAGCACAACAATGGGCCTCAGGATCTCGTCACAGTATCTCTGTGCATTCAAAATGCCATCAATAAAATGCACCTGTGTTCTTCGTCCATAACACACGCCTGCCCATACCATAACCCCACCGCCACCATGGGCCACTCGATCCACAACATTGACATCAGAAAACTGCTCACCCACACGACGCCACACACGCTGTCTGCCATCTGCCCTGAACAGTGTGAACCGGGATTCATCCGTGAAGAGAACACCTCTCCAACGTGCCAAACGCCAGCGAATGTGAGCATTTGCCCACTCAAGTCGGTTACGACGACAAACTGGAGTCAGGTCGAGACCCCGATGAGGACGACGAGCATGCAGATGAGCTTCCCTGAGATGGTTTCTGACAGTTTGTGCAGAAATTCTTTGGTTATGCAAACCGATTGTTTCAGCAGCTGTCCGAGTGGCTGGTCTCAGACGATCTTGGAGGTGAACATGCTGGATGTGGACATCCTGGGCTGGTGTGGTTACACGTGGTCTGCGGTTGTGAGGCTGGTTGGATGTACTGCCAAATTCTCTGAAACGCCTTTGGAGACGGCTTATGGTAGAGAAATGAACATTCAATACACGAGCAACAGCTCTGGTTGACATTGCTGCTGTCATCATGCCAATTGCACGCTCCCTCAAATCTTGCGACATCTGTGGCATTGTGCTGTGATAAAACTGCACCTTTCAGAGTGGCCTTTTATTGTGGGCAGTCTAAGGCACACCTGTGCACTAATCATGGTGTCTAATCAGCATCTTGATATGGCACACCTGTGAGGTGGGATGGATTATCTCAGCAAAGAAGAAGTGCTCACTATCACAGATTTAGACTGGTTTGTGAACAATATTTGAGGGAAATGGTGATATTGTGTATGTGGAAAAAGTTTTAGATCTTTGAGTTCATCTCATACAAAATGGGAGCAAAACCAAAAGTGTTGTGTTTATATTTTTGTTGAGTGTAATATTGACAGAAAATAGAGAGCGAGTGAGATGCCAGCAGTGGTGGGCACAGTGCATACAAAAAATATTCACAGTGCTGCATTTTTCCACATTTTGCTATGTTTCAGCCTTATTTCAAAATCAATAGCGGAACAAA
Source organism: Thalassophryne amazonica (assembly GCF_902500255.1). Taxonomy (NCBI): domain Eukaryota; kingdom Metazoa; phylum Chordata; class Actinopteri; order Batrachoidiformes; family Batrachoididae; genus Thalassophryne; species Thalassophryne amazonica. Next base: position 77,831,033 of record NC_047107.1, on the reverse strand, counting down.
ATTTAGCGGACGCTAATTGGTCCGCCAATGGTTCCAAACGGTAGGTGAAAGTTAGCTTCAATAATGCACTGTTAGCTGATTAGCTGAAGTGTTACAAATGTCCATGTTTGGATATGAGTTGGTAACATTACATTTACATGATAGTATTCTTGGAAAGAAGCTGAAGATACTGAAAACCTCAAACAAGTAAAAACTGACATGCTCAGGTACACAGCAGAAAAGCTCTCATGAAAAGTCGTGAAATAGTTTCCAAAGAGGGTGAAAACACCTTCCTGTTCCACTGAAGTACCAGCTTTAAAGCTACAGTGTTAGAGGATTTACTGTCATCTAGTGGTCAGGTTCCAGATAGCATTATGTTATCACCAGTTGTAATTTTGTTTCCCTTCACATTTTTTGCTTCTTTGGTGACGTGGCCTCACCTTCACTTGTATGATGTATGTAAAGTTGAGGTTTTGTGTGAGGTTTTCAATCAGTTTGGTTTCAGATGTGCACACTAACAATGAATTATGTCCCCAATGGCCTCTCGCACCAGTTTGTTTTGTCTACCCTTTTTCTAACACACAAAATTGTCATTAACATCTTAATCACCTCCACCAGGGTGTGTTTGATAGTTCAAAATTATGATTGAATCATTTTGAAAGACGATGTACAGTATTGTCTTGAATATACCGTGCATTCATAGCACTTCACTTTTTCCACATTTTATGTTACAGCCTTATATCAAAATGGATGAAATAATTTTTTTTTCACAGAATTCTACACACAATACCCCATAATGACAATGTGAAAAAGGTGTTTTTTTTTTTTTTTTTGTTTTGCAAATTTATTAAAAAACTAAGAAATCACATGTACATAAGCATTCACAGCCTTTGGCATGAAGCTCAGAATTGATGCTGCCACCATGCTTCACTGTAAGGATGGTTCACGGTTTCATCCAAAAATCACGCCTTGCATTCACACCAAAGAGTTCAATCTTTGTCTCATCAGACCAGAGAATTTTGTTTCTCATGGTCTGAGAGTCCTTAAGGTGCCTTTTGGAAAACTCCAGGTGGGCTGCCAATGCCAACTAAGGAGTGGCTTCTATCTGGCCAGTCTATGATACAGGCCTGATTGGTGGATTACTGCAGAGATGGTTGTCCTTCTGGAAGGTTCTCCTTGTTCCACAGAGGAATGCTGGAGCTCTGACAGAGTGACCATTGGGTTCTTGGTCACCTCCCTGACAAAGGCCCTTCCTCCCTTAATCCCTCAGTTGAGATTGGTGGCCAGCTCTAGAAAGAGTCCTGGTGGATCCGAACTTCCTCCATCTACAGATGATGGAGGCCCACTGTGCCCATTAGGACCTTCAAAGCAGCAGAAATGTTTCTGTACCCTTCTCCAAATTTGTGCCTCCAGACAGTCTTGTCTCGGGGGTCTATAGACAATTCTTTGACTTCATACTTGGTTTATGCTCTGACATGTATTGTCAACTGTGGGACCTTATATGCAGACAGGTGTGTCTTTCCAAATCATGTGCAATCAACTGAATGTACCACAGGTGGACTCCAGTTAAGTTTTAGAAACATCTCAAGGATGATCAGTGGAAACAAGATGCACCTGAGCTCAATTTTGAGCTTCATGGGAAAGGCTGTGAATACTGATGTACATGTGAATTTGTATTTTTAATAAAATTGCAAAAATCTTAAAACAAAAAAAAAGAACAACTTTTATTTCACATTGTCATTATGGGGTATTGCATGTAGAATTTTTAGGAAAAAAAAAAAAGAATTTACTCCATTCTGGAATAAGGCTGTAACATAAAATATGGATAAAGTGAAGCACTGTGAATACTTTCTGGATGCACTGTAGAGTGTGTAATGTAATTGTACATTGTTCTAAAAATGTCCAGAACTCACATATTCACCTCCACAATAAACATATCTTCAGCTCCCCTCTCAAAGTACATCCGTCTCTCTCTCTTGTTGACACACAGGTGTTTCTGCTGAGTGCAGACACCCTTCGGGCCGTACAAAACAATGAACACGTCAGCATCCAATCCAGCGGCAAACACATCACTGGTGTGTATCTTTATCTCGTCACGGTATCTCTGTGCATTCAAAATGCCATCAATAAAATGCACCTGTGTTCTTCGTCCATAACAGACGCCTGCCCATACCATAACCCCACCGCCACCATGGGCCACTCGATCCACAACATTGACATCAGAAAACCGCTCACCCACGCGATGCCACACACGCTGTCTGCCATCTGCCCTGAACAGTGTGAACCGGGATTCATCCGTGACGAGAACACCTCTCCAACGTGCCAAACGCCAGTGAATGTGAGCATTTGCCCACAAGTCGGTTACGACAACGAACTGGAGTCAGGTCGAGACCCCGATGAGGACGACGAGCATGCAGATGAGCTTCCCTGAGATGGTTTCTGACAGTTTGTGCAGAAATTCTTTGGTTATGCAAACCGATTGTTTCAGCAACTGTCCGAGTGGCTGGTCTCAGACGATCTTGGAGGTGAACATGCTGGATGTGGAGGTCCTGGGCTGGTGTGGTTACACGTGGTCTGCGGTTGTGAGGCTGGTTGGATGTACTGCCAAATTCTCTGAAACGCCTTTGGAGACGGCTTATGGTAGAGAAATGAACATTCAATACACAAGCAACAGCTCTGGTTGACATTCCTGCTGTCATCATGCCAATTGCATGCTCCCTCAAATCTTGTGACATCTGTGGCATTGTGCTGTGTGATAAAACTGCACCTTTCAGAGTGGCCTTTTATTGTGGGCAGTCTAAGGCACACCTATGCACTAATCATGGTGTCTAATCAGCATCTTGATATGGCACACCTGTGAGGTGGGATGGATTATCTCAGCAAAGGAGAAGTGCTCACTATCACAGATTTAGACTGGTTTGTGAACAATATTTGAGGGAAATGGTGATATTGTGTATGTGGAAAAGTTTTAGATCTTTGAGTTCATCTCATACAAAATGGGAGCAAAACCAAAAGTGTTGTGTTTATACAACCCCTGGCAAAAAGTATGGAATCACCGGCCTCGGAGGATGTTCATTCAGTTGTTTAATTTTGTAGAAAAAAAGCAGATCACAGACATGACACAAAACTAAAGTCATTTCAAATGCCAACTTTCTGGCTTTAAGAAACACTATAAGAAATCAAGAAAAAAAGATTGCGGCAGTCAGTAACGGTTACTTTTTTAGACCAAGCAGAGGAAAAAAAATATGGAATCATTCAATTCTGAGGAAAAAATTATGGAATCACCCTGTAAATTTTCATCCCCAAAACTAACACCTGCATCATATCAGATCTGCTCGTTAGTCTGCATCTAAAAAGGAGTGAACACACCTTGGAGAGCTGTTGCACCAAGTGGACTGACATGAATCATGGCTCCAACACGAGAGATGTCAATTGAAACAAAGGAGAGGATTATCAAACTCTTAAAAGAGAGTAAATCATCATGCAATGTTGCAAAAAATGTTGGTTATTCACAGTCAGCTGTGTCTAAACTCTGGACCAAATACAAACAACATGGGAAGGTTGTTAAAGGCAAACATACTGGTAGACCAAGGAAGACATCAAAGCGTCAAGACAGAAAACTTAAAACAATATGTCTCAAAAATCGAAAAATGCACAACAAAACAAATGAGGAACGAATGGGAAGAAACTGGAGTCAACGTCTGTGACCGAACTGTAAGAAACCGCCTAAAGGAAATGGGATTTATATACAGAAAAGCTAAACGAAAGCCATCATTAACACCTAAACAGAAAAAAACAAGGTTACAATGGGCTAAGGAAAAGCAATTGTGGACTGTGGATGACTGGATGAAAGTCATATTCAGTGATGAATCTCAAATCTGCATTGGGCAAGGTGATGATGCTGGAACTTTTGTTTGGTGCCGTTCCAATGAGATTTATAATGATGACTGCCTGAAGAGAACATGTAAATTTCCACAGTCATTGATGATATGGGGCTGCATGTCAGGTAAAGGCACTGGGGAGATGGCTGTCATTACATCATCAATAAATGCACAAGTTTACATTGATATTTTGGACACTTTTCTTATCCCATCAATTGAAAGGATGTTTGGGGATGTTTCAAGATGATAATGCATCTTGCCATAGAGCAAAAACTGCGAAAACATTCCTTGTAAAAAGACACATAGGGTCAATGTCATGGCATAGGGTCAGTGTCAACGAGTAGATCTGATATGATGCAGGTGTTAGTTTGGGGGCTGAAAATTTACAGGGTGATTCCATAATTTTTTCCTCAGAATTGAGTGATTCCATATTTTTTTCCTCTGCTTGGTCTAAAAAAGTAACCGTTACTGACTGCCACAATCTTTTTTTCTTGATTTCTTATAGTGTTTCTTAAAGCCAGAAAGTTGCCATTTGAAATGACTTTAGTTTTGTGTCATGTCTGTGATCTTGTCATGTCTGTGATGTCTGTGAGCTTTTTTTCTACAAAATTAAACAACTGAATGAACATCCTCTGAGGCCAGTGATTCCATCATTTTTGCCAGGGGCTGTATTTTTGTTGAGTGCAATATTGACAGAAAATAGAGAGCGAGTGAGATGCCAGCAGTGGTGGGCACAGTGCATACAAAAAATATTCACAGTGCTGCATTTTTCCACATTTTGCTATGTTTCAGCCTTATTTCAAAATCAATAGCGGAACAAAATTTAGCGGACACTAATTGGTCCGCCAATGGTTCCAAACGGTAGGTGAAAGTTAGCTTCAATAATGCACTGTTAGCTGATTAGCTGAAGTGTTACAAATGTCCATGTTTGGATATGAGTTGGTAACATTACATTTACATGATAGTATTCTTGGAAAGAAGCTGAACGAACCTTGACAAAAAAAGTCCTTTCTATGCGTTTGTCCTCTTTTTTCTTTGACAGCCAGCGTTCACACAGGAACATATAAACCTCTTCCGTTTCCACATCATGCACCTCAACCTGGTCCAGGAACCAGTCAGCCCCTGTCATGGAGTTGTCATGGCGAATGTGTATCTTATACACTTGGCCCAAGTCCACAGCCTCAATAGTGAACTTATCCACCTGAAGGCAAAGACATTACAGCATGTTTTCACCTATTAAACACCTTTAGACACCAACGGCACTGTGACACTTTTCACACATTTCCTCACATACTTGTCCCTTTTCAAATTTGTTCTTGTTGGTCTCAGACTTCGCAAGTTTTCGCTCCCCCGTGTCTCCCAGGTCTCCGTAGATGGTTAGATAGACGTTGGCATCAGTTCCTGCTCCGTACATTTCGCCTGTCCGCACGGACACTTTGTAAGTATGAGCTGTGAAGGAAGAAAATAAAACAACTTATTGATGCAAACGTTTTTGTGTTCAGGTTGTATGACATTTATGTGATGATAGTCAAAAAGACTCCTGCAGTATGTACATAATCTGACTTTTAAATACAAAAAAACTATACAAAATACATATATATCAACTAATTTATGAAAAAAATTAGCTTTTGAAACTTATGTTTTCACAGTTTGAAAGATATTTCAAATTAGAGTGCTGTTTAAATTGACTCCAATGTATCTATCATTGTATTTCTCTTTCTGTCTATGGGCGAGTGGTGGTGTCCAACCTGGACAGGACGCCTGTCTGTCACACGGCCATATACAGAGAGACCCATGGTCATTTTACAGCCACCAATTCACTTAACCTGCATGTCTTTCAAAGTGGTAGGAAGATAAAGCACCTGGAGGGAACCCACGTGAACACGGGGAGAAGATGTAAACTCCACACAGAGGGGTCCATGTTGTGTGGCTGGGGGGGCCTGGCTGCCTTTTGTTTCTGTTTTCTGTCCTGTCTTTTGTTTTTCCTTCCAGGTGGCTTGCATTTGGGACTGAGTGGCTGTGTAGCTGAGTTTATCAGGACCTCACCCTGATCACCTGAGGCTGATCACCTGCGGCTCGTCAGGACTCACAGCTGTGGTGCATCTACAATGGATTGGAACATGGTGGCATTTAAGACTGGAGTACACAGTGTGTATTTGCCAGAGACTCGACCTTGTGACCAGACAGGTGAGATCGTCGTCTCGGGAGCCATCTCATCATCAGTGGATGCAGAGAACTCCCCAGGGTTTGATGGGATGGTCCCCTGGGGGTTGATGGGGTGGTAATTGGGTTGTTTTTTCTTTTTTCTTTTTTTTGTTTGTTTTTTGTTATGCCCTCTCTTCTCCTCTGACTCCAGCCGTGTGAGCCGTAGTGTCGGCGTTGCTGGAGTGGTGCAGTTTGGTTATGCTGGGCGTTTCCCAGATAACCTCTGCACCTGGGGGGGGGGGGGGGGTTCGGGGTGTTGTTTTTTGTTTGTTTGTTGATTCCCTGTTCCACCTCCGGCTTCAGCGCGCCTTTGAGCCGTCTGCCATCGGCGTGGCTGAGGTTTGGGGCAGTGGGATGTACCCGCAGCTGGTGGCTGGTTTAGAAGTCGGAGGAGTGGCGCCGTTTTGTGCCGTCTGCCATAACCGCTGTTCCACTCCTCCCGGTTGGCTTCTGGGGTATAGTCACGGTTGGTGACACTGGATGTGCTTCCAGTTTCCACTGCGCCAAGGGGGTGGGGTTGGGGTTGTTTTGTTTGTATGTTTTTTTTTTCTCCTTTTGTTTTTCCCCCCAGTTTCCGCCCTCAGGGTTTGACTGTGGTGTCCTCTGGGGGGAAAGGGCTGTGGGTCCATCTAGCCATAGACGGCAGGGGCTGGGTCCATTGGTCATGAGGGGAGGCGTCTCCTGGGGTTGATGGAATGGTCCTCTGGGAGGCGCTGGGAGTCCCCGTGGGTGACGTTGGATCCCAGAGGGACCTCGGCTGTGGTTATTACTCCTGGAGCTGGCGGGATGTCCTCTGGGGGGTGTTGGTCCCTACATGTTGTTGGGGGGGGGGGGGGGGTGTTAGCATTTTATTTGTAAGCTTACGTTTGGGTTGTTTTTCTTTTCTCCTCTTCCCGGGGTTTGATGGGACGGTCCCCTGGGGAGGGGGGAGTGGTTTGGTTGTTTGTGTTTGTCTTTTTTTGTTTTATGACTAATCAGACTGTGAACATGGTTGGACAAAGGCTGACCGCACAGGTTTAAGAACTCCTGGCCACACCTGTGCTAAGTGACTGACAGAAACAAAGGCAAAGATGCAGCCAGAGGAGAAGACATCAACCATTCTGTTGGAAGACGAATGCAGATACGGTTTCCAGCCATGGCCCCTGGAGGGGGGTGTTTCTCCTGGGCCGGGTTTGTGTGGTTGCCAGGAGGCTTCCCGTGAGGGTGGGGTGCTGTTGTGTGGCTGGGGGGGCCTGGCTGCCTTTTGTTTCTGTTTTCTGTCCTGTCTTTTGTTTTTCCTTCCAGGTGGCTTGCATTTGGGACTGAGTGGCTGTGTAGCTGAGTTTATCAGGACCTCACCCTGATCACCTGAGGCTGATCACCTGCGGCTCGTCAGGACTCACAGCTGTGGTGCATCTACAATGGATTGGAACATGGTGGCATTTAAGACTGGAGTACACAGTGTGTATTTGCCAGAGACTCGACCTTGTGACCAGACGGGTGAGATCGTCGTCTCGGGAGCCATCTCATCATCAGTGGATGCAGAGAACGTCCAGGTTTGATGCATGGTCTGTGAAAGAGGAGGGGGTGAGGTCTCACGCTCGTCAGCACACTTCCTGAGGTACGTTAGATTTTGTGACTAACATTTATACAGTCAGTAAATGTGGTGTCCCTCACACCTTATTATATTGAGCTGTATGTTGGTCGTGTAATCAGCTTCCACTGCTGTGGAGTTTTGTGAACTGGATGTTCCATGCCTGCAGGGTGGGAAGCTGATTAGTAATTAAGCCAGGAAGTGTTTGCTGTTTGTGCACCTTTGAGCGTTCTCTCTGTGTGTTGAGTGTGGACTCACATAATGATTCCTTCTTTCACAGACTCGGTTTGTCGCGGCCACCAGGGGGGTGTTGGCGGGGTCCTTGGGTCCGAATTGGTTCTGGCTCCAGACCGTTGGCGCTGCTGGGAGCGCACCGCAAAACCACCACGCCAGACCGCGCACTTTTATATTTTTTCACAGCACTGTTATGTTCATTAAACTCTGTTATCCTTTGTACCGTGCTCTGCTTATTTTATACTGGGTCCTTCAAACGCTGGTCGGTTCTCCGGGCTGCGTCCGACACATAACAGGTCCAGGTCAGAAGTAAACCTGGGACCTTCTCCCTGTGAGGTAGCTCTGCAAACAACTACGCCACCATGCTGACCAAATAAAATTATTACAAATGTTCTTTCTTCAAAGTCATAGAGAATTCTATTAAATAAAGTAATTTATTAAAGAAAGCAACAGACATCTTTACGTCGATGAAGGTTAGACATCCAGGTGAAAAAATACAATACAGGCCTTTTTAGGTTCATAAAACCCTGATTACTTTGTAGGTTTATAGGATTTTATATATGTACTGTAATTCCGCAAAAATAAACATTATAATGTTTCATAAATAATTAATGAACTCAACATGATTAAGTAGCCTTAATCTTTCACATACTAAATGTTGACTTTATAAATGAAAGAAAAAAAAAAAAAGATACCTAAGATTTATTTTGCATAGTACTGTATGTCAGCATAGGTCAGATTGACAGGTGAACTCAATATGACAGCCATCTCAAATGAGCGTAACTATGCATTCTGGACATGACAAAATAATACTGCTATCCTCTCCATTGGCAAAATAGTAACATACTTTCCAAGGCGTCTTCCACTTCTGTTTCAGTCTGTTTCAGCTTTCCGTCCCTGAGGAGTTTCTCTGTGATGATGTCAGAGGGAACCAGTTCCCTCACCGTCTCCCCATCACCTTCAGATTTGGCCAGCCAGCACTCACATGGAAAAATGGTTGTTTCTGAACCCTGCCATTAAACAGCAATACATCCCAAATGTGGGTCAGGCTGCTTTGTGCCCCCCCCCCCACACGTAAAGTTTAAAAGATTTTTAGTACCTTTCCTTTCCTGAGCTGTCGTCTGATCTCCACTCTGTCAAGATGCCATCCTGGATTGATGCCCCTGTTGTCATGTCCTATTCTGATTTTCTCTATAACATCACCAACATCTTCCAACTGAGGAAAGACATGATTTATAGTCTACTTGACCCATTCTTAAAATTTTGGTAAAAAACACTGAAACTCAATTTTCCCTAACTCTGCATATGTCATATTACCAAACACTCTTGGTGTTAAACCATTTAGAAAGTGTAATTTGTTTATTTTATTGTTATTAATGAAATTAATTATTTAGAGATCAATGTAAATACAAATTTATTACCTCGAATGATCACCATTCAGGCAAAGAGATAATAAAACAATACAGTGGTGTTATGGCATAAAAACACAATGTAAAGTCCAATTACTGAAAACAAAATTTAAATAAAAACATCAAGATACAAGAAAAACATTATTAAATTAAAATGTAAAATAAAGTTTTACATAGTGCTACAGAATACATTTTGAGTCATTGCACAAAAGCAAAGCACCTGTTTGCAAGCTCAAATTTAAATGTACAGAATTAATGGATTTGCTCAAGGTGGAAACTTCAGCTTGTGATGGGTCACCAGGGACATTATCCACGATTTGCATGTAAATATACACACGTAAAACCAAACTCATCCACATACTACAGTTGCAACTCAAAAAATTTGAATAATATAAAAAAGTTCAATATTTAGAGAATTTATGGGGTACTGTCAAGAAGAAGATAAGAGACATCAGATCTAACAATACAGATGATGGATGCTATCAAAGCAACCTGGGCATCCATAACACCTCAGCAGTGCCACAGGCTGACAGCCTCCATACCATACTGCACTGATTCCGTAATTCATGCAAAAGGCGCCCCAACCAAGTATAGAGTACATGAATGTGCTTAAGTCTTTTCAGAAGTTTGAAATTTCTGTATTATTTCAATTTCAATTTTTTTCATTTATATAGCACCAAATCACAACAAAGCTGCCTCAAGGCGCTTCACACAAGAAAGATTTAACCTTAACAACACCTAGAGCAAGCACACAGGCAAAATTGATAGGAAAAACTCCCTCTGATGATATTGGAGATGAAACCTCAAGCAGACCAGACTCAAAGGAGTGACCCACTGCTTAGACCATTCTAACAATTACAAGGTTTTCACAAAGTTTTACAAAGTTGAAGAAACAGAAAATAGAAAATCAAACAACATAATAATATAAAGAAGGTGAGAAGTCCACACAGGAATCAGCACCACAGGCAGGACAGGCCCACTTTCAAATGCAGACTGCAGCATGCAGCATCCGCCTCAGGCCTTCCACCTCACAGTCCGTCCGGGCCTTTCAGTTCGGATCCGTCCGTCGTTTGTACCTCGGACAGAGAGAAAAAGAACAGAATGAGTTGGCTGGAAAAAATTACACCTACGTTATAACTAATCAGCACTAAATCAACAGAAAAGCAGAAATTACTCAGGTGATCACCGGCCGCTAGCCCTAAGTTTCACTTACAGGCCCAAAATTTAGAAATGATGAAGCAGAGAGCTGTTCCGTTGCTAATAAAATGACTTTAAAAGGATAGGAAGCATAGTACTATACTATGCCAGTATGCTAGCCATACGAGAGGGAGAACAGATGCGTCGAAAGTCTAGACTTGAAAGTCTCCACAGAATCTGACTGTTTTATTGATGCAGGGAGATCATTCCACAAAACAGGTGCACGATAAGAGAAAGCTCTGTGGCCTGCAAACTTTTTATTCACCACAGGGACACAAAGTAGTCCTGCACCCTGAGAACACAGATCCTGGGCCGGTACATAGGGTTTGATTAGGTCAGCTAAATAGGGAGGTGCCAGTACACAAATAATTTTATGAACCTTAACCCCTTAACTCCCATCGTCGCATATATGCTACAATCTCTGACTCAAATATGCAACTTACCAAATTGACCTGTATGCCCGTTGTCGCAAATTTGCAACATACCATCATTATTATTTTAACATTATAACATAAAGTCATTACCAGAATACCCAATATTACTATCTAGTTTTTGTGCAAAAGTGAAATGAATAATCTCAACATTATTTACCATCTACTTAAAGGCAAAAACACACACAAAACATTTTTTTATATACAGCTATATAAATTCGGGCATTAAGGGGTTAAAATCCGACCTCACAGGGACAGGAAATCAGTGATGAGACGCCAAAATGGGTGTAATGTGGGCAAACTTTCTACGTCCTGTCAAGAGTCTGGCAGCCACATTTTGAACCAATTGGAGACCCCTAATGCTGGACTGCGGGAAACTAGAAAACAGAGCATTGCAGTCGTCCAATCTAAAGGAAACAAATGCATGGATCAGGCTCTCAGCATCAGCCATAGACAGGACGGGATGAATCTTCACTATGTTTTGCAGGTGGAAGAAAGCAGTCCTCGTAATATCTCTAATGTGGAGGTCAAAGGACAACGTGGGGTCAAAAATCACCACAACGTTCCTCACTTTGCCAGTGTCAACCCAGTCTCACGGCATGTTGTGGGACTGGGTTACAAAATGTACACTAATCTATGGGTTCTTGACGGGGGTACAAAAATGGGGCATTTTTTGTAACGGGGGCACAAATTCATTTTGTGATGGGGTCACAAAATGTGGGTTGAAGGGGGGGTCGGGGGGGTCATGGTTAATATTTGGGGAGGGTGCACACTTACACTAGAATTAGGAGAAGGGAAAGAATATAAATACAAAATAGTGTAATTTTTTAGATGTGTTTTTTCTCCTTCCATTTTTAGTGCTGTAGGCACATTTCCACTTTCTGAAATAACTGAAAAAGATATTGAACATTTTCAACAATATTCAGTTTTTTTTTAAATGCACCTGCATACTGAAAACCTCAAACAAGTAAAAACTGACATGCTCAGGTACACAGCAGAAAAGCTCTCATGAAAAGTCGTGAAATAGTTTCCAAAGAGGGTGAAAACACCTTCCTGTTCCACTGAAGTACCAGCTTTAAAGCTACAGTGTTAGAGGATTTACTGTCATCTAGTGGTCAGGTTCCAGATAGCATTATGTTATCACCAGTTGTAATTTTGTTTCCCTTCACATTTTTTGCTTCTTTGGTGACGTGGCCTCACCTTCACTTGTATGATGTATGTAAAGTTTGAGGTTTGTGTGAGGTTTCAATCAGTTTGGTTTCAGATGTGCACACTAACAATGAATTATGTCCCCAATGGCCTCTCGTACCAGTTTGTTTTGTCAGAATTGAGCTCAGGTGCATCCTGCTTCCACTGATCACCCTTGAGATGTTTCTACAACTTAATTGGAGTGAACCTGGGGTAAATTCAGTTTTATTCACCAGCGGCAGGAACTGGGAGACTAGTCAGGATTGAGAGAAAGATAAATGCAGCAATGTACAAAGACATCATTCTTGACCTCAGACTGGAGCGAAGGTTCATCTTACAGTAGGATCAGTGCACAGACATCTTCAGATCTCTCCAGAGATGTTCAATTGGATTCAAGTCTGGGCTCTGGCTGGGCCAATCAAGAACATTCACAGAGTTGTCCTGAAGCCACTCCTTTGAAATCTTTGCTGTGTGCTTAGGGTCATTGTCCTGCTGAAAGATGAACCGTTGCCCCAGTCTGAGGTCAAGAGTGCTCTGGAGCAGGTTTTCATCCAGGATTTCTCTGTACATTGGTGCATTCACCTTTCCCTTAATTGTGACTAGTTTCCCAGTTCCTGCTACTGAACAACATCCCCACAGCATGATGCTGCCACCATGCTTCACTGTAAGGATGGTTCACGGTTTCATCCAAAAATCACGCCTTGCATTCACACCACAGAGTTCAATCTTTGTCTCATCAGACCAGAGAATTTTGTTTCTCATGGTCTGAGAGTCCTTCAGGTGCCTTTTGGGAAACTCCAGGTGGGCTGCCAATGGCAACTAAGGAGTGGCTTCTATCTGGCCAGTCTATCATACAGGCCTGATTGGTGGATTACTGCAGAGATGGTTGTCCTTCTGGAAGGTTCTCCTTGTTCCACAGAGGAATGCTGGAGCTCTGACAGAGTGACCATTGGGTTCTTGGTCACCTCCCTGACAAAGGCCCTTCCTCCCTTAATCCCTCAGTTGAGATTGGTGGCCAGCTCTAGAAAGAGTCCTGGTGGATCCGAACTTCCTCCATCTACAGATGATGGAGGCCCACTGTGCCCATTAGGACCTTCAAAGCAGCAGAAATGTTTCTGTACCCTTCTCCAAATTTGTGCCTCCAGACAGTCTTGTCTCGGGGGTCTATAGACAATTCTTTGACTTCATACTTGGTTTATGTTCTGACATGAATTGTCAACTGTGGGACCTTATATGCAGACAGGTGTGTCTTTCCAAATCATGTGCAATCAACTGAATGTACCACAGGTGGACTCCAGTTAAGTTTTAGAAACATCTCAAGGATGATCAGTGGAACAAGATGCACCTGAGCTCAATTTTGAGCTTCATGGGAAGGCTGTGAATACTGATGTACATGTGAATTTGTATTTTTAATAAAATTGCAAAAATCTAAAACAAAAAAAAAACAAAACAAAACAAAAAAAACAACTTTTATTTCACATTGTCATTATGGGGTATTGCATGTAGAATTTTGAGGAAAAAAAAGAAAACGAATTTACTCCATTCTGGAATAAGGCTGTAACATAAAATATGGATAAAGTGAAGCACTGTGAATACTTTCTGGATGCACTGTAGAGTGTGTAATGTAATTGTACATTGTTCTAAAAATGTCCAGAATTCACATATTCACCTCCACAATAAACATATCTTCAGCTCCCCTCTCAAAGTACATCCGTCTCTCTCTCTTGTTGACACACAGGTGTTTCTGCTGAGTGCAGACACCCTTCGGGCCGTACAAAACAATGAACACGTCAGCATCCGTTCCAGCGGCAAACACATCACTGGTGTATATCTTTATCTCATATGGTACAACTGAAAAGATAATAGAAATAATCAAGGTGACAGTTTGACAAAAATTAGAGAAGATTTAAAGCATTTAGGCACTTCATAAGCATATTGCTTTTTTTGTAAGACATAAACTTTCCCCTCATCAACAATTTCAACAAACCACATTTCAGAGCGATATACTCTCAAAAACAATGCTACAGATCAATATTTACATGAAAAATATTAAACTGTGTTACAATCTAAAAAGAAAAAATGATCATATATCATGCTATATATCATTTAGTCAGCCAACTTAACTCCATATAATGTGGCGTTGTGTCAGGAAGGGCATCCAGTGTGAAACTTGTGCCAAATCAACATGCACATCAATCTCACATCTACTGCTGTGACCCTGAGTGAAAAAAAAGGAGAAGCCAAAGGAACGTACTTACTATATATAAATGTATATACGTATATTATGGATAGACTGATAATCGGGCCATCCAGTAATTGGCTGATAACTGCACAACCGATAATCAGTCTACCCCTAACAAAAATATAAACGCAACACTTTTGGTTTTGCTCCCATTTTGTATGAGATGAACTCAAAGATCTAAAACTTTTTCCACATACACAATATCACCATTTCCCTCAAATATTTTTCACAAACCAGTCTAAATCTGTGATAGTGAGCACTTCTCCTTTGCTGAGATAATCCATCCCACCTCACAGGTGTGCCATATCAAGATGCTGATTAGAAACCATGATTAGTGCACAGGTGTGCCTTAGACTGCCCACAATAAAAGGCCACTCTGAAAGGTGCAGTTTTATCACACAGCACAATGCCACAGATGTCGCAAGATTTGATGGAGCGTGCAATTGGCATGCTGACAGCAGGAATGTCAACCAGAGCTGTTGCTCATGTATTGAATGTTCATTTCTCTACCATAAGCCGTCTCCAAAGGCGTTTCAGAGAATTTGGCAGTACATCCAACCAGCCTCACAACCGCAGACCACGTGTAACCACACCAGCCCAGGACCTCCACATCCAGCATGTTCACTTCCAAGATCGTCGGAGACCAGCCACTTGGACAGCTGCTGAAACAATCGGTTTGCATAACCAAAGAATTTCTGCACAAACTGTCAGAAACCGTCTCAGGGAAGCTCATCTGCATGCTCGTCATCCTCATCGGGGTCTCGACCTGACTCCAGTTCGTTGTTGCAACTTCGCACAGCCATTGAAGAGGAGTGGACCAACATTCCACAGGCCACAATTGACAACCTGATCAACTCTATGCGAAGGAGATGTGTTGCACTGCATGAGGCAAATGGTGGTCACACCAGATACTGACTGGTATCCCCCCCCCCAATAAAACAAAACTGCATCTTTTAGAGTGGCCTTTTATTGTGGGCAGTCTAAGGCACACCTGTGCACTAATCATGGTGTCTAATCAGCATCTTGATATGGCACACCTGTGAGGTGGGATGGATTATCTCAGCAAAGGAGAAGTGCTCACTAACACAGATTTAGACTGGTTTGTGAAAAATATTTGAGGGAAATGGTGATATTGTGTATGTGGAAAAAGTTTTAGATCTTTGAGTTCATCTCATACAAAATGGGAGCAAAACCAAAAGTGTTGCGTTTATATTTTTGTTGAGTATATATAATAACAAAGATAATAAAATCTGCCCCTCTGCCCCTATATCATGTTGTTCATGGTATGTATGTGTGTATTCTTCAAGCTTGGGTCCTCTACCAGAGGCCTTGGAGTTTGATATAATTCCCTGAAGATACATGGCACTACATCTCTGTGACCCCTTTGTGTGTTACCATTATGAGGTTAAAATGCTCAAACTCCCATTTTTCAAAGGCATTATAAGCAACATTAAAACTTTAATTTATTTAAATTTTGCCAAGGCCAGCAAAAAAAAAAAAAGTAAAACGCAGTATATTTGGTGCAGTTCTTTAGTCATCATTTACGACATACTAAAAGTCTCCATTTATCCTCCTTTCTGCTTTTCCTGTTGTGTCTTTATGACAGGGGTCGCAAATATGCTCCTGGATGTCACCACAATAGATTTGTCAAGTCTGGTGTTTCCTCATTCTTAACTGGCTGAACACATTTATTATTTAACCTGGAGTGGTTGCAGCAGGGGCAGTTGGAAAGGTGTTCAGTGAGAACAGGAGTGGTGACCCTCCCCATTAAGATGTCAAGACACCATGGATATGGCTGCAGCAACTGTGAAAAATCAGTTGTTTTTGGATCTGACTAAGATGACATCATGACTTTGATACAATAGCAATGAAACGCACTGTAAATGATTTGGTTTTTACCAAGAAAAAAAGCCTTAGATTTAGACGTGTTAGGTAATTTATCTTGTTTTAAGAGTTAATTTCTTATTTTAAGTGTTCAACTTTACACTATAATCTTAAATAAAAAAATATTGTCAAGTGAAATTATCTTGCTGCATGGACAGATAATTTCTCTTGTTTTGAGTACCTTCTCCCTCATATTTAGTGTTTTTGTCTTGTTTTTAGACACCCCTTTTTAGCAGTGCATGAATTAAATTCTGGTTTGCTGGTACTCAGATATGAAGCCTTCATGAGCACATACTTGTAAATGTGACTTTTCATCAGTAACTGAAAATCCATGAAAGTGAAGATGCAAATGCAAATAGTGTATCTCTTCTCAGCCTCCCTACAAACCATTCATTTGACAAAAATTCATTCCCAAGGATGCCCTAGGATCTTCTGGAGAGACCTAGCGCGAAATGCATCCAGTTGTAACCTTACGTCAATGGTTACCATTCGAGGACCTAAAGTGAAGAC
The DNA here is from genome assembly GCF_902500255.1 of Thalassophryne amazonica. Lineage (NCBI taxonomy): Eukaryota > Metazoa > Chordata > Actinopteri > Batrachoidiformes > Batrachoididae > Thalassophryne > Thalassophryne amazonica. The sequence continues at coordinate 77,814,300 of NC_047107.1, read as the reverse complement.
TGATGTCTCCTGGTACTGGTTGGCATCCATTGACCAAAGGCAATGACTAAGTGTTCAACACCTCCTGAAATATTTACTATGCAGTTAAGCATTTAGCATTTGTTGACATATTTAGTTAAATTTTTAGCTATGCGTGTAGTTAAATATGCAACTAAATGGTGAATTCAATAATAAACTAAATGTTTCACAAAATGGTTTACAACATATTTCTCAAATCGAAAGTTGTTTCTTTCATCAATTATAAGTACTGTGCTTTCAGCGCTATAAGTCGCACTGAAGAATAAGTTGCATCAAATAATGCACTACGAAGAGGAGCAAAAACATATATAAATCACACTAGAGTGTGACAAATATTTATTTTTGAAAATTTTATTTCATAAGAATCCAAGAAAAAAATATTTTGTAACAACCTGGAACACTGTACTGAAAATGTACCAAACCTCAATTTTTGTGTACAGTTACATCTCTATTTTATAACATAAAATTTATTTCAGAATATAAATTGTAGGGCCTATAAAAATCTAGTAAAAAATCAGTTACTTATAGTCCAAAAGAACGTTACTTTGCTCACTCACATGGCGTGTAGAATTCAGTCTGTAACTCAGCAGGATAGAGATCCCTCACTATTGCACCATCATCCTCAGTTCTGTCAAGCCAACGACCACATGGAAAGCGTAACCTCTGACCCTGAGAAGGAGCATCTACCTCTACCCAGTCCAAGAACCAACCAGGTGAACCTCCTGTGATCAAGAAACAGTGATAATTTAGTTTAATGCATCTGACTACTTCTGAAAACAGTTTCGCATTTCCTCTCACCAGAGTTGTTGTGTCCAATTCGAAGTTTCTCCAGATCTCCGAGGTCCACTGCTTCCACAGTGAACTCATTAATCATTCCCTGCTCAAACTTGTTCTTGTAGTTCTTACAGGCCTTTAGGTTGATGATCCCTGTCAGTGACATAACATCTCAACAAAGCTGGTATTTTGAGCCAATCAATGTGTACAACAATACACTGCCTCAACAAATACAAGGGGCTTTGGGTGTCTTACCTGTATGATCATTTTCACCAAATAGGACAGCAAAGACATTGGCATCAGTTCCAGCATATTTCTTTTCACCCGTTTTTATTTTGAGTGTATATGTAGTGGACATGGCTGCATGAGAGAAAACAAAACAAAACAGTCCTTTAAACCTCTTTTTCTTCACATGAATAGATCATTTTTCATGTACCTGCATGTTTCAAGAAAAATACTTGAATAACAATGCATTTTCTCTGTCTCTGTAAGACTTTCATTCATTCTGGCCATGATATTAAACTTCAATACTTCATCTAGGAATTCAGCTGGTCTTCTAGCCTGTAGGTAGCTCCTTTTTTTTTTAAATTAGTGGCAGTATTGGCACTGCCACTGGTGTAAAATGAAGATTTATTGTGTGTGGCACATGTTAGGATATGAATTTACAGTAGCTGTTCCCATCCTTATCCCTGGAAAAGAAGAAACCACTGGAGAACACCGCCAGTGAACTGGTCATTGTTTCACCTCAGGGAGCTTTGGTGGCTGCTCTCCACTACATGTTGTGTCATGTTGGACACAGAGCTGTTAACTATTGAGTAAACATGAGTCCAGTGTAGAAATAACAGTTTGCCTGGTTCCAGGCACACCCCACCTTTTAAATGGGATGACAGATGACATCTGGTTTATTTTCATGTGCAGTAAGACACACCCCAAATTCAAATTCACTTTTATATGCTTTAGAGTGCACACCATAGACTGTCAAGGTAGGGCCCAGAATCTCTGTCTTCCCCATAAATTTGGGTTTTCATTAGAGATATCTTCTGGCTCCTGCTGTCTTCAATGCTTGTGTGGATTGGGTATTATGTTATGTTGTGGAGTCCAGCACCTTGAGAACCTTTGTTGTTCAGGTAAAGTTCATAAACATTTACTTTGCAGGTGAAATAATGATCTTTGTAGAACTGACTGATGCCCTTATTGCAGTCCTAAGAAGAAGCTGAGTAAAGACTGAGAAGGCAGGGACTTCTCAGGCTTTCAAAGACTTGCTGGACTCAGCCCTCACAAGTGTATATCAGTGCGTGGTCAAGTGCTGAATTTAAGAGATTCACTTATCTTGGGAGTTACATTCATGCCACTGGAACCTCAGCCTATGAGGTCGAGACATGTCTGGGAAGAACATATGGAGCCATGAGATAGGACAGGGAAGAGATGTTTGGTTATGCAGATATGACTGCAGGAGAGTGAGGGCCAAGTATTTTACCTCCAGGTTCTTCATATCTTATAAGTTGGGAGAGTTGGATACTATCCAGTGACCTTAGGTGATTACTAGATGTTTTGACAATAGATCGCTCCAGAGAATCCTTGGATACAAGTGGTATGATTTTGCATGAAATGGGCAGTTGTTTAGGAAGACGCCGTACTGAGGATATTGCAATTGGAAATGGCCAAGCGGATGCTCACGTGTCAGCTGGCTACAACAGACAGACAGCTGTGTCTGAGGGAATGGCTGGTAGTCTACCTAAGTGGTTGCCAATCAGGATCTACGACAGTTCTGTCATGTGGTGGATGTGGCAAGATGCGGTACCTACTATGCAAAATTCTAGACCTGACACAACTCTTAAGCCTTCGGTGAGAAAAATGTGAAACTCTTACATTTTTGTTCAAGGCCCAAAGTTCCACTGGTTCCATCCTCATCCTCATCCTTCCTCATGAAGGCTTCGTCCACAGGCACCAGCTCTCTTGCTATTTGTCCATCATCCTCATCCACTGCCAGCCAACGGTTGCATGGGAAGTAGTATCTAGACCATAGAAAAGCACTTCTGATCAGCACTCCAGTTCAAAGACAACATACAGCTTTACTATCAGTTATGTCAATCTCTCCTCATTTTGAACTATGGGTTCATTGTTCTCTCCAAATGCATTTCAAAGTTGAGGAAACTGGATTCTCTGTATATGTAAATATCACCTACGTTATATCTTCTTTGTGTCCACTATCTCCACTCGATCAAGGTACCATGATGAGCTGGAGTGTGTATTGTCATGACGAATACGTAGTTTCTTTAGATGTCCAAGATCAACAGCTGTGACAGTGAAATTGTCCTCCTGGAAAATATTTAAGTATAAGACATGGTTCTGCTAAACATAACCCATTTTGTTTCCAGAAATTACTATGATCATTCAAGTCTAGAAACAGTATTCATTCATTCATTCAGCAGATCATTTAGTTTGAATTTTCTCAATTTCTTGTGGACATTTTCTAAATATATAGTTGTTTTGGAAGCAAACATCTGCTCTATTTTATCAAATGAGTTGACAGGAGGGGAAAAAATAATTGTTTATGAACAATGGGATTTGTTTCAACAGAGCCAGGTGCAACATGAAGATGAATTATTCACAGGCTGAATTAAACAATAAGTAAAAGTAGGACAGGCTGAGTGACACAAAGGGCTCATAGCTCCTCTCACTAACAACTGGATCACATACTTGAAAATGTGTAATCCTACCATCCACACCTCAATGTAGGGCTCATTTTGCGTTTAAGTGCTTCAGTGTCTCACTAACTGCTGGTAATTTCCAACAGGGTACACTTCCAAGACGGTTATTTCAATTTTACAGTCAGAAAGTAATATACATGTGTCGCGGACATGAGCGAGCAAAGCTCGTCAGCATCTCACCATGTCATTTAGGTCCTTCAAACTTAATTTTGAGTAAATGCTTCAGGGTAGCACTGGCATGGCAAAAACCTTTCAGCTCCACCCCCAGACCCTTCTGCCTTTTTAAGAATCTTAAACAAATTAAAATGTATGAAATACCAAGTGTTCCAATACTTTTGAGGGCAACTGAGAAACACTGAGGAGCAGCATCTTACATCTCATATCTAGTGCAGCAGATAAGATAATATTTAGAGTGGAATCCGACAAATGGTGATACAAGCATCAAATTTGACACAAATAATCCACAGATGTGAACTCTTTTGAAAAAACTGATTGGCCACTTGAATTTTCAATTGGCAGGCAGGTAGGGGTCAACTGAATTACACAGGGGTCAAAATTAAAAGATGCTCCAATCATATAGAAAACTACACCACATTATTTTCCTGATCATAAAGACTCCAAAAAGGTATAGTTTGGACAATCTGTGACTGAATGCTATGGAGTTATGAGGTAAAAGCAGCAAGAATGGTGACAAATGTCAATTTCAGTTTGTACAGGGGTCAAAAGTTAAAGTTGCTATTAATCCTATTATTAGAACTGACAACATCAGACTGACTGTCGGGGAGGGCAGAAGAAAGATGGCAGCCAAATGACTCACCAAGGCCGTAGAAATTCTTCTGGAGGAAAACAGCTGGGTGTTTTGACCTTCGGAGGCTGATAAGCCTGCCATGCTTAGAGTTGAGTAGAGAAACACATTTGCAGCTCCTCTAACCAACCAAACCCAATTTATGAGTATTCCCTGGTCTCCGACATCTTCCTTTGCAAAGCGTACATTTGCTCCAAGATGCTATCCAACTTACGTCTGAGTTCAAGGGTTAACGCGGTCTGAGAATGTATCGCCTTGCTCAACTCATTAATCATGATGGACAGGTGAAGCGTCGTGGTTCTGGTAGCAGCTGTCTTGCCAGTTCTCCGGTAGGTCAGGGCAGCACATAAGCCAATAGGTGCCAGCCCTCCCACGATAAAACCAAACATAAATAAATCTTCGACATCCTCCACAGAGAGTGGTACCAAGCACGCAACACGCCATTTCTCTCAGGTGTCAAGAACATAGCCCGCGGGGTAGGTTCCATCTGGACAAGCAGGGTCCCCCAGCCCTGATTTCCTTGTTGAAAAAATTGGTGTCAATAGTGTTCAGAGACAAGCTGATCAATTCCATGGTTAATCCAATATAGTTTCAATAATTCACAGTCCGGTGAAGTAGGGACTTTGAAGGTTGGAACAGCGATAGAGGAAGAGAGAGGAGCAAGGAGGAGATGTGACCGCCCTCACCAGAGTCCCAAGAGCTTTCATTCTGACCATTGCAAAACTGCAATCATGTTTTCCTTTTATTTATGACAACTAATATTTCCAACAAATTTAATAATAATAATAATAATAATAAACATTTTCTAACTTTTTGAGGAATCACACCCAAGCAAAAACAGACCAAGGTGATGATGGAAGAATATTTCTTAAAATGTCATACTGTGAATATAGAATAATCATGTTTTTTCATATTGTCATCTAACACAATTCTGAGTCCCAGTAATCCTCATTGTTTTCCCCATCATATTCTTTCTTTTTATGTCTCTCATTATATAAAACAGTGCAACTCTGTGTTAAGCTGTCATACCTGTCCCTTCTCAAATTTATTGAGGTTGTTAGAATTCTTGAGGTAGTGCTCCCCGGTGTCTCCATTTTCTCCATAAATATTAACAAAGACGTTGGCATCTGTCCCCGCACCAAGCATGTTACCAGTGAAGACACTCACTTCATAGGTATTCACTGTCAGACAAAAAAGAAAGAATGAATTCTACACACATCTTTAATCCATCTTATATGTTGGCCAATGAACAGTGTCAAATGAAAACATGTCTCCTAAATAATATGTCAGTCATCAAGTTACTAACAACTCAAGGCAAAACAAACAAACAAACAAACAAACAAACAAACAAACAAACAAACAAACAAACAAACAAATCTTTAAAATTAAAATTCTTGATATTATTCAGACAATAGACTACAGATTATCTTTCATAAGAAGTAAAGGTTTTGTGTTTTTGTTTGACAGGTACAAAGAAAGAGACACAGTGATCCAAATTCTGAAAAGACTGCCCGGGTCAAACTATGGCCTGGGCGGTGGTCTGGAAATTTATGGTATTTATAAAGCAAAATATTAAAAGGCACCTTACACCTTAAAGACAGTAACACGTGAGTGCATGTGGTTTGCGCTTTGTACTTATTCATACTATGTGTGAAGGGCCTTAATATATTCAAACAACACCCGGGGTAGGTTCAACACAGACTTCATTGTTTTTTAAAAGAAACTGGACACAAGCATGTTAAGGTTTAATGTCTTTTGAAGGACACCTTGCCACACAATCAGATTAATCCAACCTTTCCGGTTCATTTACAGTATTGATTGAAAGGAGTGTTTTCTTTTCATGAATGCTATTTTCTTGTTTAATCCCATAATTGGTCCGTCCCCACCCCTTGATAATAGCCATCTACCGACTGTGGTTACCACAGTTTCATACCTTCTAGGTCCCCTGTGTCCTCAGGCAGCAGCTCCACCACCAGTTCTCCATCCTCCTCGTTTCCAGCCAGCCAGCGTGAACAGGGGAAATGGTAATTCACCACCACTTCCTGCATCTCTTCTCCTTCCTCATCTTCCTCATCCTCATCTTTCTTCTTTTTCTTCTTCTTTTTCTTGTCTTCCTTTTTCTTCTCCTTGGGAACCACAGCCATGATTAGATGCTTAACATCCACAGTCTCCAGGAACCACCCAGCTCCAATCCCTGACCCATCATGACCAATGCGAATCTTGAAAATCTTCCCGACATCTTTGGCCACTATCTGGAAAATGGTAAAAGAAGTTAAATAAAACACCTGTTTTTCTGTTTTCTTGTAACAGTTCTGCTCAAACATTAACATGAATATGTTAATTTTTTCCCCATTTGTAATTTATTGTTGACTGCTGGGTCTATGTTAGAGCACCAAAACCAAGAAATTCAAGTTTGGAAACCTTGAAAATTTCTGTGGTGTTGCGTTCATAATTGTTGGATCTGCTTTCAAGGATGGTAACCTCTGTCTTCCCCTTTTCCCCGTAGATCTGGATGAACACTCTGGCATTGGTGCCAGCAAACATCACATCTCCTGTCACAACCTTTATCTCATAGTTGATCACTGAAAAAAGGGATGTACATACGTAAACAAACAAGGTGTTATTTAGGATTGTACTGTAAAAACAAAACAAAAACAACAAAAGTAACACAAAAAACCCTTTTATGGTAAAAACATTAATAAATAAAAATAAAGTAAAAAAGTAAAAAATACAGTAACACTAGATGAATACCTTGAGAGAACCTATAGATTTTAAAGTACAAAGTTGTGATTTACCAAAAGAATGTACATTGTAAACCAGCAAATCCAACAGCATTTTTCTTTCTAAATTAAATTTTTCATGCTGTTTTTAAACTAAATATTTTCTCATTCAGTGAGATTTTGTTGTGCTGCTCCCATTTTGCTGAGGGCCACCAGAGGAGGTTTAACATTGGATCCACATGTTTTTTCTAACACAGCTCCAACTCTATAACAAGGATGGGCCTCGGACAGCCTTGAACCTGGGATATTTTTTCTTGGGAGACAAGCACTCTTGCTGTTTACGCCACTGTGCTGTCGCACAATGAAAACAACTTTGAAAATATAATGAATTGTATATCATATTGCCTTATTAACATATTTTTACTGTATTTGTACAAAGTATGTTAATATGAGGAGTACTGAAGAACCAAATCATGTCTGTTTAGACTTGAGTAGGCTATATATCAAAAAAATAAAATGGGTTCTGCAGCTCATTACATTTTCAGACTAATACCCCATCACACATAAGCCGACTGACGCCGAATTGCATCAGAATGACACATCCGGCCACAATCGGGAAATACTGACTTCTGATCTGAAGACCAATGGACGGTTGTCTGTGAACATATTTGGTCCCATTCACTTGGCCGTACAGAGTGTGTTGCACATGTTCAAAACATTCTTACCGCCATTGAGATGGAACGAACATCTGACAGTGGTCTATATATACAGTTTTTGCATCATCTGATCGCAGTCTACATATTCTGGTGGCATCAAAACAGCATCTGAAGCAGTCTGATCGCGGTTGATTGAGCTCTGAGATCGATCGGTCACAGCAAAGCCTGCCGGCATGTTGTGAGATGTCCACCTCTGCTGGACTCCGGCCAGGGAAGGCAAAGGAAATGTTGATATGTAATAACATTTATGTGGCACACATTCATCATTTACAGAGAATATGAACAGCACACAATCAAACCGAAAGTACCATGTGCCGCTGCGCCTCTCCATGGTCTCATGCGCAGTAATGTGTCATAGCGCACATCAGGCACAGCGCTGAATGGATCTTACTGCTGTAATATACATATTATTACCTGATCAACATCTAAACTCTGTAGGAGGTGTGATGTGGAACTGTATCCCAAGCCGTGACAACGTTATTAAACATGAAACTCACCCCCAGCACGGAACCATGATCCTTTCACAGCGCAGAGCACGCAGGAACCAAACCACAGCCTGTGATGAAAAGCCTCATCCTGGCTGCAACAATTAAATCCCATGTGATAATCCAATCGACATCATGGTGCACAGAGTTGCGTTGTGCTCCTGAAGTGAGCAAAAAAGAAAAAAGAAATTAAAGTTCGCTGGAAAGGCTGCGTCTGATGCATGTGTGACTATTTGGCCCACTGCCAGCAAACTTTCAGCAAAGGTGTCCAGGGGCACTTGGTTCATGCAGCCTTTATGAACACACACACACACACACACACACACACACACACACACACACACACACACACACACACACACACACACACACACACACACACACACACACACACACACACACACACACACACACACACACACACACACAGCTGAGTGATAATTTCAGCCCCATGTGTGTGTGCGGGGTGAGTGCACACGCGCACTGTGCAGTCACGCACACATGTGCGGGAGGAACAGAGCCCTGCATCCCACTCCGTCCTGTGTTTGCCATCCAGACTTTTGGACATCAGGCAGTCTTCAGTGTCTTGTCTACATGCGCTTTGGATGCCACCGTGCAGGTGTGTACGAGATAATCTGGATGTGTTCTGTCACTGCTGACCATGCCTCTTTTCCTCCTGACTGTGTCTGATGATGGTAATATTTGCTGTTTCGGCCTGGTTCCTGCACATTCATGCTATGTGTGACGGGGGCTTAACTCATACTATATATAAAAAAGGTGGTGCAAACAGTTAGTGTGCTTGCCTCCTGAACATAATATCTCCAGTTCAAGGCTTTGCAAATTAGGACAGTGTTATACTGTAACATTTACAGTATTTTCTAATTTATTCACACATTTTTACCATGTTGTTTAAATAATTATTCTGGGAACTACAGCTGCTGTCCCCCCCAGTAAACCAACTGATTATTACAGTGTATTCAAGCATACACATACATACATACATACATACATACACATACTATATAAAGACACACACATAAGAAATAAAACAATATTAGAAAATAAGTCATCTACATTTTAAAAAAGCAACATGTGGCAATACTGCATAAGAAATGTGAGTAATGTAGATTTTGACATCAAGCTCATGCTTCAAATTTTCATTAATTGTGACAGATTTTAAGATACAGTCATCTGAATTTTTCTTAAGACAGAGACAAATTCAACAAGAAGAACTTCACCATGTGGTATGTCAATCTGCTGATGTGATTGTGCACATTCCTCTGATGGTGTGAGTGTGAATGTTTCCTACATTGCTCCATGTCCAGAATCTCACTGGGGTAAATCTCCACCTCTGTCTTTCCATCAGCTTCATCCTTGCACAGCCAGCGGTGACTGGGAAACATGTACTGTTTTCCATGAACTGGAACCATAATTTGAACGCTATCCAGGAACCATCCTGCATGCATGCCCTCATTGGTGTGGCCAATCATCAGGCGGTTTAACTGGATGGAGAAATATTAGAGACCATACTCTATTTGACAGATTATTGAAAAGAAACAGAATTAGTAACAAATTTAAAATGGACTCATGCTTTTAATATATTTCTGCCAACAGAAGAGGAGCAGATATGTTATTCTGTCTGTCTGTGTTGTAGACCAGACATCTTACAAATGGTAAATGGATGTTACACTGCATCCTTTTGTTTAAATAGCAAAAGCTTCCCCAGGGTCAGGGGTTGCAAACCTGCATGCATGACATCTGTTTTATATTTTATATGAAATAATGTTTAATGCATTTGTCCCTGTTCAACAAATGTAAAATAAAATAAAATAAAAATAAAAACAGAGAAATAATTATTGGGCCAAGGAAGCATTGAGGCAAATTTGATGGTGATCCATAACTACCACTTTTTTCCTTTTTGATGATCTTGTTTCCCAACAGTCTTGCTCTTATGATGTAGCAAAGATGTGACGGCATTAGAAAAAAAAAATAGCTTAATTCCAACCACCCTTCTCTGTCGGTTGTCCCACATAATCATGCCCCTACCCGTTACTGAGAAGAGAAGACAACTCAGAGAGCACGCCTGGCAGAGGTACACTCTCTCTGAGTGCCTTCTACTTTCAGGTTCCAAACATTTTAAATCCTTACTTTACTTGCTTGGCTAAATGTATTATGGTGATATTCATATTCTTTGACTAAACTATATTCACTGTATATATTAGTAACATAGATGACTGAAGAGTCCACAGAACTCGCAAACCCCATAGTGTTTGTGGTACTCAATAAATATCATCAGATAATTTTAGCCTTTGCACCATTATAAACCAGAACAAATCAACATCATTAAATATACGGTATTACCTGTCCAATATCAAAGGTTTCTACTACGAAGACATCAATACGACCCATCTCAAAGTAGTTTCCCAGGTTGTTGTCTGAGACCAGCAGCATCGCCTTACTGGTGTCGCCCTTCTCCCCGTAGAGCTTGACAAAGACGTTAGAATCTGAACTTCCCCCTGGAATGTTACCCGTCTTCACCGCGATGCGATAGTCAATATCTAATGGACACACACAAAACCATCAGCATCAGGAAACTACACGTTTGAATGTTTTGGTGAGAATGAGGCTCCTGAGTGTTTTAACTTACTGTAAAGACGATTCCCCTCTGAGAATGGCACTAATTCTCGAACAATCTGTCCATCATCCTCATTGCGGTCCAGCCACCTAGTATGTATAATCATTTTAAAAAGTCTGCTTGGGACACGGTTTGATGTATTCAAAACGAGACTAAACATCTTCTCACCTGTTACATGGGAACTCCACGGCATGGGTCTCGGCCTGTCCCTCCTCTCTCACAAACACTTTGTCAAGGAACCAGCCACAGCCTCCACCTCGGCCATCATGGCCAATCCTCACCCTGCGGATCTGCCCGAGGGTTACAGCCTCGACAATAAACTCATCCATCTGACAGAGAATATCACAGAACAGGACAACATAGCACCTTTTTATATTGCAGGTGTATGTAAAAGTAGGGTGTGAAGACAGCTGTAACATGTTATATAGAGTACATAATCTTGTAATCATTTACAGTATTTGTCCTTCAAATATAATATGATGGTTGCATCATCATTTCTCCTCACAGCTTGTTTGGAAAAAGGTCCACAGCCTTCATTTCAGTGACTTAGCTGACATAGCAAGGTTCCATTTTCAGAAAAGAAGCTTGTATAAAGTGCCCAAGGCATTTTCTGTTAAAAGCAGACAACAGACTGATTCCTGTGCATTTTGACCTGCCAAGTTCAAAAATTGCTGTTGGCATGCTGTATCGTTACCCCTTCACCCTCTAATTTGCATAAAGCAAAATGGCCGTCAATTACATCAAAATTTCCACAATTTTGGTTCTATATATACTATAAAAGCAAACTAAACACTATTTTCTGTGTATTTTGACCTGCTGAGTTCAATTATTGTTGTTGGCAAGCTGTATCTTTACTCATTCATCCCATAATTAGCAAAAACTTTTATTAATTTATTGGTATTGTTACTGGTGAAAAAGTAAGTCATCTTTGATTTGACCAAGGCAAGCAAATTAGCAAAAGGAAGTAAAAAAGAATGATAGTTTGAAATGAAACACACTTCTTGGATAAATATGCATGTCTCTAAAGGTCAAATGTGGGTAAAACTGCTCTAATATTTTGCTCCTGCTGCAATGAGATCACCACAACCATCAAGAGCAATGTGCAGATCATGATCAAACTCTGCAGCCTTCAGTATCTTTTCATTCATCTTGAAGGTCTCAGCATTGTGCAGAGTCTTGTCAGCCTTCTCCTCCTGGAATAATATGCAAAGGGCCAATGTGAAAGTACTGAAAGCACTTCTGAGTCTTGCAGCTGGACCACTGGAGGGACCTGCAGTGGGTTCCTCGGTGTCTTGAGACATTGACCTTTTCTCTAGTCTCCTAAGTTTTGTCTTGGTGAACCAACTGTAACAGGATCTATGCCATTTTAGAGATGTCTCATCAGAACTTAATGTCCTCTCAGTTGTGAGTTTGTTCTCCATATCTTTGAGCTTGTGATGGACTCTTGCTAGCCCTTCCTTTGTCACTACCCTGAACAAGATTTTCTTTAGTGCAGTCCTAACAAATGATGCCGACATCACCATCCACTGAAGAATCTCATTTCATGCTGCCTAAGGCCTCCATTTTTCAATTCAAGACAACAGAGCTTGTTGCCTAAATAAGTAATGAGAATAGTCAAAATGTTCTGATCACCACTGAAGTATGCAACAAGAGAAAGTGCTAACAAGAGGAAGTCATGCCACAATTGAAGTGATGAACACAACTAAACCTAAATGCTAGAGAACACAGAGATATTATCTTCTTACCTAACACTTTCAAGATTATATGCAAATCAATCTAGTGACAAGGGACACTGGCAACCTAAGTGTATATAAAGAGAATCAGCAGACAAGAGACAACTCAAATGTAATCTAATGCTACTAAGTATAATATATTATAATGCAAACCAGTACCACAAGGTTGGAACTTGTCCACACAAACCAACACACTAGACTATGAACATGCACAGATATAGATGAACAAAGTATCTCAGAGTCTCCATAACGACTGTGAAAGGATGAATTGCACAAAAATATCAGTTATCACAAAAATATGCAGCTTGATTGTCCACGTCTATGCTGTGGCTGCTGCTGCTGCTGTTGGGTCACTGTGGCACCATGTGTCTGACCACTGGCCAGTGAGGCCTGCCCTTTGGTGTCAAAAGCAGTAGCCCTCTGGTGTTGAAGCTGTATACATTATCTGTACTGAACTGAGCCAATTATATAGGTTTTCACATAGTATTATCACTATATTGTTCAGCATTTGTGATGAAAAAATACACAAGAGTCATTCACAAGCCATCAAGGAATGAATATAATGATACTATGATTTTTAAATCCACAGGAGACGTTTTTCAACAGGCCAGTATAAGTAAGATTGACAAATACATGGATTTGTAGGCCTGATTGTGCAGCAGAGGCATGGTTTGTTTTTGTCATCAGTTGGTTTTGTTATCAATTTCTTTTGTAGAACAAGCTTCTACAAAGTATGAAAACAGCAGGCGGCCATGCTGTTTCATGCATACTCGTATTAAGGATGAAGAAGAGAAGACACAGCTTAACAAATAAGAAACTATGAACTCAGCAGTTCCAATAACACAAAGATAAGATTTTTCATTGCCTTTCTTGAGAAAAACAACCAAACTTTGGGAAAACGTGAAAAAACGTGCAGTCATTTTGATTTATGCAAATTAGAAGGTGAAAGCGTAAAGATACAGCATGCTAACAGCAATTTTTGAACTCAGCAGGTCAAAATGCATAAGAATCAGCCTGTTGTCTGCTTTTAACAGAAAATGCCTTGGGTAGTCTACTTATCTGAAAATAGAGCTCAACTAGACAGAGGTCAACCATTTAATTCATTAATATGACTCAATTCACACAATGCACCCAAAACAAAGAAGCACTTAAGAGCCACAACACAATGGAAGTACTCTTAACATGACAAGAGGTTTCTACCAAGAAGGCTTTAACTGACATGCTGTACTGTAAATCATGGATGTACCCACATTTCCTTTCTCAAACTTGTTGACATTGTTTTTGCAATTGACTAGTTGTCGGTCTCCACTGTCCCCGAGGTCTCCGATCAAATTGAGAAAAACAGTTGCATCTGTGCCGCTGCCACCAACAGTCCCTGTGCATACAGTCACTCTATACTTTATTACTGTGAAAGAGAATAACAACATTTTTTCAAATGTTAAGTTTCTTCAATTAGTTTTTCTACCAGATACCAGATATCACAAAGAAAAAAAAGAGGTCATATTGTACAAAATCACCCATATTTTACATTTAATGATTTATTGATTTATGTTAAACGTGCTTGCTGTCACACGGTGCATCTGGAAAGTCTTCAAAGCTTTTTTCCAAATTTTGTTATGTTACAGCCTTATTCCAAAATGGATGAATTTTATTTTTCCCCTCAAAATTCTACTCACAACACCCCATAATGACAACATGAAAAAGTTTTTTTTTTTTTTTTTGCAAATTTATTAAAAATAAAAACTAAGAAACCACCTGTACATAAGTATTCACCCCTTTGCTCAGTTTTCTGTTAATGCACCTTTGGCAGCAATTACAGCCTAAAGTCTTCTTGAATATGATGCCGCAAGCTTGGTGCACCTATCTTTGGGCAGCTTTGCCCATTCCTCTTTGCAGCACCTCTTAAGCTCCATCAGGTTGGATGGGGAGAGTCGGTGCACATGTTGGGAAAGTGTAGGAACACGGACCCACAACAGGGGGCGTAAATGAACGGACAATGGAGTAAGTCAAAATAACAACGCTTTACTGTTGTGAATGTGCACAACGAATACAACCAATCACAGCAATGGACAACAGTCAATTCACAAAAGTGTCGTGTGGGCAGGCTCGAAGATAGGAGATGCCTCTCCAAGGTAAGACCGGAACCACACGGCTTCCTCCGCCACAGGACCCCGGGAATACTGGAGCCGCCAAGTCCCGAACTCCCAGGTGGCCACTGCCTCCACGTGTCGGACCTGGTACTGCTGGCGAGGAGCAAAAAACAGTTAGATGGGGGCGCGTATGCACCCAGGACTCCGAACAGCAGGAAAGGTACCTCCACCTCTCGTTGGAACAGTAATCCAAAAAACTAGCTCAATCCAAAAGATGCACTCTATTTGCTTTGATACGTTACCTCTCTGGTAGAAACGATATCTCGGCAAATGAGGTGGAGATGCCGTCCTGCTGATATACCTCCGTAGTGATTGGGATCAGCTGTCTCCGGTGATGGGTGACAGCTGTCATCCTGGCTGCTCCTGTAAGGCGGCAGCGCCCTCCGGTGCCTGGAGCCCGCACTCCAGGCAGGGCGCCCTCTAGTGGTGGTGGGCCAGCAGTACCTCCTCTTCAGCGGCCCACACAACAGGACCCCCCCCTCAACGGGTGCCTCCTGGCGCACGACCGGGTTTGTCAGGGTGGCGACGGTAGAAGTCGGCCAGGAGGGCCGGGTCCAGGATGAAGCCCTTCTTCACCCAGGAGCGTTCTTCGGGGCCGTACCCCTCCCAGTCCACCAGATACTGAAAACCCCGGCCCATTCGTCGGACGTCGAGGAGCCGGCGCACGGTCCAAGCCGGCTCTCCGTCGATGATCCGGGCAGGAGGTGGCGCCGGACCCGGAGTGCAGAGGGGTGAGGTGTGATGGGGTTTAATCCTTGACACATGGAATACCGGGTGAATCCGCAGTGAGGCCGGAAGCCGGAGCCTCACTGCGGTGGGATTGATGACCTTGAGTATTTTTTAGGGGCCGATGTATCGTTCTTGCAGTTTCGGGGAGTCCACTTGAAGGGGAATGTCTTTGGTGGACAACCAGACCTCCTGCCCTGGACGATACGTGGGAGCCGGGGCCCGCCGCCGGTCTGCATGGTTCTTCGCCCTCGTCCGGGCCTTCAACAAAGCAGAACGGGCGGCACGCCACACCCGACGGCACTTCCGTAGGTGGGCCTGGACTGAGGGCACACCGACCTCCCCCTCAACCACCGGAAACAACGGGGGTTGATACCCCAAACACACCTCAAAGGGGGAGAGGCCGGTGGCGGACGACACTTGACTGTTGTGCGCGTACTCGATCCAGGCCAGGTGGGTACTCCAGGCCGTCGGGTGCGCGGCTGTCACACAGCGCAAGGTTTGCTCCATCTCCTGGTTTGCCCGTTCTGCTTGTCCGTTGGTCTGGGGGTGGTACCCGGACGAGAGACTGACCGTGGCCCCCAGTTCCCGGCAAAAGCTCCTCCAAACCTGCGAGGAGAACTGGGGACCGCGATCGGAGACGATGTCTGATGGTATCCCATGCAGACGGACGACGTGGTGGACTAGGAGGTCCGCTGTCTCCTGGGCCGTTGGGAGCTTCGGGAGGGCCACGAAGTGGGCTGCCTTGGAGAATCGGTCCACTATCGTGAGGACGACGGTGTTTCCCTGGGACGGCGGGAGACCCGTGACAAAATCCAGGCCGATGTGGGACCAGGGGCGATGAGGCACGGGCAGCGGCTGTAGCAATCCCGGTGTCTTACTGTGATCCGCCTTGCCCCTGGCACAGGTGGTACAGGCCTGGATGTAACCCCGGACGTCGGCCTCCAGGGACGCCCACCAGAAGCGCTGCCGGACGACTGCCACGGTTCTTCGCACCCCAGGGTGACAGGAGAGCTTAGAACCGTGACAGAAGTCCAGAACTGCAGCCCTGGCTTCTGGTGGGACGTAGAGTTTGTTCTTCGGTCCGGTTCCGGGGTCCGGGTCTCGTGTCAGGGCCTCCCGGACGGTTTTCTCCACGTCCCAGGTGAGGGCGGCCACGATAGCGGACTCCGGGATGATGGGTTCCGGGGGATCCGACGGCTCCGTTTTGACCTCATCTTCGTGTACCCGGGACAAGGCATCCGATCTTTGGTTTTTGGTCCCGGGACGGTAGGTGATCCGGAAGTCAAAACGGCCGAAGAACAGTGACCAGCGGGCTTGCCTGGGGTTCAGTCGCTTGGCGGTCCTGATATACTCCAGGTTCCGGTGGTCAGTGAAAACCGTGAATGGCACGGACGTTCCCTCCAACAGATGTCTCCACTCCTCAAGAGCCTCTTTCACCGCAAGGAGCTCTCGATTGCCGACGTCATAGTTCCGTTCGGCTGGGGTCAACCTGCGGGAAAAATAGGCACATGGGTGAAGGACCTTATCGGTCTTCCCGCTCTGGGACAGCACGGCTCCTATCCCTGAGTCTGAGGCGTCCACTTCAACCACTAACTGGCGACTAGGATCGGGCTGCACCAGAACGGGTGCAGACGAGAAGCGCCGTTTCAACTCCTTAAACGCGGCATCGCACCGATCCGACCAGGTGAAGGGAACTTTTGGTGAGGTCAGGGCTGTCAGGGGGCTAACTACCTAACTGTAGCCCTTAATGAACCTCCTGTAGAAATTAGCAAAGCCTAGGAACTGTTGCAACTTCCTACGGCTTGTTGGTTGGGGCCAGTCTCTCACCGCCGCAACCTTGGCTGGATCAGGAGCGACGGAGTTGGAGGAGATGATGAACCCCAGGAAGGACAAAGAAGTGCGGTGGAACTCACACTTCTCGCCCTTCACAAACAGCCGGTTCTCTAACAACCGCTGCAGGACCTGACGTACATGCCGGACATGAGTCTCAGGATCTGGAGAAAAGATGAGTATATCGTCTAGATATACGAAGACGAACCGGTGCAGGAAGTCCCGCAATACGTCGTTAACCAAGGCTTGGAACGTCGCGGGGGCGTTTGTGAGGCCGAACGGCATGACCAGGTACTCAAAGTGACCTAAGGGGGTGTTGAATGCCGTCTTCCACTCGTCTCCCTTCCGGATCCGAACCAGATGATACGCGTTTCTAAGATCAAGCTTGGTAAAAATCTTGGCTCCATGCAGGGGCGTGAACACCGAATCCAACAGGGGTAACGGGTATCGGTTGCGAACCGTGATTTCGTTCAGCCCCCTATAATCGATGCATGGACGAAGTCCGCCATCTTTTTTACCCACGAAAAAGAAACCTGCGCCCATCGGGGAGGTGGAATTTCGGATCAACCCGGCAGCTAACGAGTCCCGGATGTAGGTCTCCATTGATTCGCGCTCAGGCCGTGAGAGGTTGTACAGTCTACTGGACGGGAACCCACTGCCTGGAACCAAATCGATGGCACAATCGTACGGACGGTGGGGGGGGAGTGTGAGCACCAGATCCTTGCTGAACACGTCGACAAGGTCGTGGTACTCCACCGGCACCGTCCCCAGATTGGGCGGGACTCTGACCTCCTCCTTAGCTTGGGAGCCGGGAGGAACCGAGGAACCTAGACACACCCGATGGCAGGTCTCGCTCCACTGAACCACTACCCCGGACGGCCAATCAATCCGGGGATTGTGCTTCAACATCCAGGGAAAGCCTAAAACCACACGGGAAGTGGCCTGAGTCACAAAAAACTCGATCACCTCCCGGTGGTTTCCTGACACCACCAGCGTTACAGGTGGTGTCTTATGTGTGATCGGAGGGAGCAGGTAGCCATCTAGTGCTCGAACCTGCACAGGCGAGGTAAGCGCCACCAGAGGGAGCCCTATCTCCCTGGCCCATCTGCAGTCCAACAGATTCCCCTCAGAGCCCGTGTCCACCAGTGCTGGGGCCTTCAGGGTTAAATCCTCATACAGGATCGTGACTGGGAGTCGTGTAGCAATGTGGGTGTGTCCCACGTGAATGTCTCGGCCCACCCCTAGCCCAGTCTCTAGGGGCGGGCGTTGGTGTTGTAACCGCTCGGGGCAGTCTCTCACATGGTGCTCTAGTGCACCACAAACAAAACAAGCTCCATGGGCCCGTCTCCTCTGTGCAGCTGGTGCCCTAAATGTTGCCCTACTCGTGTCCATAGCTTCGTCAGTAGGGGGAGCTGTGGCCCCACGGAGCGCAGGGGCCGTGGAGCGTGGGGAAGGCGGAGCGCGGTCGGAACCGGAAGGGAGAGGGACGGCGCGTGCCCGGCCACGCCCTTCGTCTCGTTCTCGCCGACGTTCTTCTAACCGGTTGTCCAACCGTATGACAAGATCGATAAGCCCGTCTAAATCCCGCGGTTCGTCCTTAGCCACCAGGTGCTCCTTGAGAACCAAAGACAGTCCGTTTACAAAGGCGGCGCGGAGGGCAGCGTTATTCCAGCCGGATCTCGCAGCCGCGATGCGGAAGTCGACTGCATAAACAGCTGCGCTCCGGCGCCCCTGTCTCATTGACAGTAGCACGGTTGAAGCGGTTTCTCCTCTATTAGGGTGATCGAACACGGTTCTGAGCCCCCTCACAAACCCATCGTATGTCAGAAGGAGCCGTGAATTCTGCTCCCAGAGTGCTGTAGCCCAAGCGCGTGCCTCACTGCGAAGCAGGTTTATGACATAAGCTACTTTACTAGCATCGGTCGCGTACATAACGGGACGCTGTGCGAAGACGAGCGAACACTGCATCAGAAAATCCGCGCACGTCTCCACACAGCCTCCGTACGGCTCTGGAGGGCTTATGTATGCTTCCGGGGAAGGAGGGAGAGGTCGTTGAACAACCAGTGGAACGTCAACGTTACGCACAGGATCTACGGGAGGGAGAGCCGCAGCGGCGCCCGGAGGGCGCGCTTCCACCTGCGCGGCGAGAGCCTCCACCCTGCGGTTCAGGAGGACGTTCTGCTCGGTCATGAAATCCAACCGAGTCGTGAAAGCGGTGAGGATCCGCTGCAACTCACCGATTACCCCTCCCGCGGACGCCTGCGCGTCCTGTTTTTCCATTGGCCGTTCAACAGCTGGTTGACGCCCCTCGGGATCCATGACGCTGGCCGAGATATCCTGTTGGGAAAGTGTAGGAATACGGACCCACAACAGGGGGCGCAAATGAACGGACAATGGAGTAAGTCAAAATAACAACGCTTTACTGTTGTGAATGTGCACAACGAATACAACCAATCACAGCAATGGACAACAGTCAATTCACAAAAGTGTCGTGTGGGCAGGCTCGAAGATAGGAGACGCCTCTCCAAGGTAAGATCGGAACCACACGGCTTCCTCCGCCACAGGACCCCGGGAATACTGGAGCCGCCAAGTCCCGAACTCCCAGGTGGCCACTGCCTCCGCGTGTCGGACCTGGTACTGCTGGCAAGGAGCAAAGAACAGTTAGATGGGGGCGCGTATGCACCCAGGACTCCGAACAGCAGGAAAGGTACCTCCACCTCTCGTTGGAACAGTAATCCAAAAAACTAGCTCAATCCAAAAGATGCACTCTATTTGCTTTGATACGTTACCTCTCTGGTAGAAACGATATCTCGGCAAATGAGGTGGAGATGCCGTCCTGCTGATATACCTCCGTAGTGATTGGGATCAGCTGTCTCCGGTGATGGGTGACAGCTGTCATCCTGGCTGCTCCTGTAAGGCGGCAGTGCCCTCTGGTGCCTGGAGCCCGCACTCCAGGCAGGGCGCCCTCTAGTGGTGGTGGGCCAGCAGTACCTCCTCTTCAGCGGCCCACACAACAGCACAGCCATTTTCAGATCTCTCCAGAGATGTTCAACCAGATTCAGCTCTGGGCTCTGGCTGGGCCACTCAAGGACATTCACAGAGTTGTCCTGAAGCCACTCCTTTGATATTTTGGCTGTGTGCTTAGGCACACAGCCAACCACAGCATCAACCACAGCATGATGCTGCCACCACCATGCTTTACTGTAGGGATGGTGCCTGGTTTTCTCCAAACATAATGCCTGGCATTCACACCAGAGACTTCAATCTTTGTCTCATCAGACCAAAGAATTTTGTTTCTCATAGTCTGAGAGTCCTTCAGGTGCCTTTTGGCAAACTCCAGGTGAGCTCCCATGTGCCATTTATTAAGCAGTGGCTTCTGTCTGCCCTCTCTTCCATACAGGCCTGATTGGTGGATTGCTGCAGAGATGGTTGTCCTTTTAGAAGGTTCTCCTCTCTCTCACCCGATCGCTCAGTTTAGACGGGCGGCCAGTTCTAGGAAGAGTCCTGGTGGATCCGAACTTTTCCATTTACAGATGATGGAGGCCACTGTGCTCATTGAGATCTTCAAAGCAGCTGAAATATTTCTGTACCCTTCACCAGATTTGTGCTTCGAGACAATCGTTGTGTAAATATCACTTTTATACATGCTGTCCATATTCTTGAGCCGCTTAGGTGGATAGGGAGAGTTCCCATGGGATAAAAAAAGCTTTCAAACCTACCATCCCTGGTTCTCAAGAGGCACCTAAGTGGCTCTACTCTTCTTTTTTTTAGATATTTAGATATACCTTAGTATACACTAGTAGAGTTCTACCTTAGAATTGTTATGTATAATAGAAGATATACGAGGTCTATTAGAAAAGTATCCGACCTTATTATTTTTTTCAAAAACCATATGGATTTGAATCATGTGTGATTGTGTCAGACAAGCTTGAACCCTCGTGCGCATGCGTGAGTTTTTCCACACCTGTCGGTTGCGTCATTCGCCTGTGAGCAGGCTTTGAGTGAGGAGTGGTCCACCCCCTCAGCGGATTTTCATTGTCAGGAAATGGCGGAATGATTTGGGCTTTTTTTCCATCAGAATTTTTTCAGAAACTGTTAGAGACTGGCAGCTGGAAACCATTAGAAAAATTTATCTGGCTTTCGGTGAAAATTTTACAGGCTTCACAGAGAATAAGGACTGTTACTACAGATTTCACTTTTAACAAGAGATTTTGTCATGGAAAGCCGAGCGGAGGCTTTGCGCATCACGATGGATTCGCTCGCTACTGGAGCGAGACAAAACCACCTCCGTTTTGGTCTCACAGGACGGTTTTGAGATGGCGTTCAGACAGCTGTCGGTGGTTTTTCCATCGAGTGATTATCCGAGAAATTGTGGATGTGCCTGGACATGCCAGAACATGTCCCGTGAGGCTTCATCACGGCGTTGCTGTGCGCCATGCGGCATCGCCGCGCCACGCGGAATTCCTCCACACGTCTGTCTCAATGTGCCGAAAAAGTGCTGATGTCCACGTCTTTTCACAATTCCTGTGCTAGTCAGATGACGTCCCAGATAAAACACAGCGTCCAGTTTGGAAATGAATGGCACATTCCACTGTTACAGGAGTTTTTGTCATGGAATGAGGAGCGGAGGCTTTGCGCGTTGCGGCGGTGCCGCATGGCGCATAGCAACGCCATGATGAAGCATCACGGGACATGTTCTGGCATGTCCAGGCACATCCACAATTTCTCGGATAATCACTCGATGGAAAAACCACCGACAGCTGTCTGAACACCATCTCAAAGCCGTCCTGTAAGACCAAAACGGAGGTGGTTTTGTCTCGCTCCAGTAGCGAATCCATCGTGACGCGCGAAGCCTCTGCTCGGCTTTCCATGACAAAATCTCTTGTTAAAAGTGAAATCTGCTGGAAAATGGTTGATGTCCAGCTCTTGTGATAACCAGAGAAAGTGCACACGACGGTCCGGCTCCACAGAGCCATCCGTTTAGAAATGATACGGTGGTTTGTAGCTCTCGATGGCGGCACGGAGCGTGGCACGCTGAACGTCCTTAAAGCCGTCCTTAAAGCTGTAGTAACAGTCCTTATTCTCTGTGAAGCCCGTAAAATTTTCACCGAAAGCCAGATAAATTTTTCGAATGGTTTCCAGCTGCCAGTCTCTAACAGTTTCTGAAAACATTCTGATGGAAAAAAAGCCCAAATCATTCCGCCATTTCCTGACAATGAAAATCCGCCGAGGGGGTGGACCACTCCTCACTCAAAGCCTGCTCACAGGCGAATGACGCAACCGACAGGCGTGGAAAAACTCACGCATGCGCACGAGGGTTCAAGCTTGTCTGATGCAATCACACGTGATTCAAATCCATATGGTTTTTGAAAAAAATAATAAGGTCGGATACTTTTCTAATAGACCTCGTACCTTAATGAATTTTCATGCACTGTTAGTTGTGGGACCTTATATGTAAAGCCTATTTGTAGTGTCTTTCCAAATCATGTCCAATCTACTGAATTTACCCCAGGTGGCCCCTGAGCTCAATTCTGAGCTTCATGGCAAAGGCTGTGAATACATGTACATGTGATTTCTTAGTTGTTTTTAAATTATTATTATTTTAATAAACTTGCAAAAAACAAAACAAAACAAAAAAACAAACAAACCTTTTTTTCACATTGTCATTATGGGTATTGTGTGTAGAATTTTGAGGGGAAACAAATTTACTCCATTTTGGAATAACGCTGTAACATAACAAAATGTAGAAAAAAGTGAAGTGCTGTGAAAACGTCTTGGATGCACTGTATAATTCTAAGGCTATGTATGTAGAAAGTACCTAGCACTGAAACAGCTAATGCTAGTAATGTCCAGCAACGGAGTCAAAGCAGAAGAAATAATGCCACCGACATTTCTGAGGTGGTAAAGATAATAACACTGATAATGTTAATGCAAACTGGCATTATGCTACATTCATGATGACAGTAAACTCTGGAAATCCAAGTTGTAAACTCCAGAGTTCCGAAAACTGTGCATTCACTTGATGAATTTGGAAAACGATATGGAAGCACGACCATAATCGAGCTTTCTGGCTGTCTTTATAAAGAACACATAAGTCGTTACAACTGCTTACTGTGTGTAAGGAAGATGGAAATGGGGTCAGACAACTATTTCTATTTATAGTCTGGACTCAATGACAGTATCAATTATTGCAGACATTGTTGCAAAAACTATAACTCTGACACCTTCAAAAATATATAAAGAATGCAAACATATTACAGACAAATGTAAATAACATGCTAAAGTAATTAAGTACCATTTATAATATTACTATCTCAACATTCATGACACAGGATGCCATGATTGTAGTTCTTTTGCGGTCAAGTCAGATAAATCGGAGCACTGAATTTCCGGCCAGGTTTCTGAGGAAAAACAAAACAAAACAAAAAAACAAAACAAAACAACCCCACCACATGTTCAAATTATTTTTTCCAAGTCGAAGCTAATTTCTGACTTTCTGACTTGTCATGAATGTGGCATTACTCCTACTGCAGCTCCATTTCATTTTGTCAAGGATACAGAGATTGAATCAGCTCACTTCTTTTTCAAATTATAATCTTTAACATATGTTTTAAAAACCTATGTTGTCAAGTGAAAAATGTGTACAATATGAGTCCTTTAAATACAGAAATGTACTCTGCATGTACAGAAGAGTGTTTAAGTACCAGGCAGTGGCTCATTAATGAGGTCTCCTGTAGCAGGTAGCTCCCTCACAACCTCGTTATCATCTTCATTAGTATCCAGCCAGCGCTCACAGGGAAACGTAAACTTCTCCTTTGTTAATGTTTTCATCATAGTTACCTAGTTGGGGAAAGGTAACGCTGCAGAACTTGTTTTCAGACATGAGGGCATAAATGTGAAAATAATCATTTCATTCAAGTGTTCAAACACAAACTGAAGTCAATTAATGACCTTTGAACTTTCTTAATTTTAGAAGCGGGCTTAAAGGTATAGGGCCACAAAGCTTTTTATGATTTAAGGCATAAAAATAATTTCACTGGCACCACTGTAATTTTATTTATTAGCCATTAAATAGAGGATTCATAATATCACATTACCAGTATTATCAAAATTTGCTTGTCTCGAAAAAATTAATAAAAAGTTCCCCTGAAGGAAAAATTTGAAAAGAACAAACGGCCTTGAACTACTGACGGCAACAATGGTTGAGACCCGTGTAGTCGATGAGAGTAATATCACAGATTAACTGGGGCTTTCCCCAGACTTGCGTGAAGCTTTAAGGGATATACACGGCGGCAACCAATTAGAGTCACTGGCTGGTCTCTCTCTGGCTCCTAATCCAACATGGCGGAAAACATTCCTAACCACGGCGCTTATGTGTAAATCTAAGGTTTCTCAAAGGCTAAGAGCAGTGGTTTTCAAACTGTGAATTCACAGGAGGTATTGATAAGGGAATCAATAAGGAATCGAATCGATAAGCGGAATTGACAATGGCAATGATATCGATAAAATTTTATCAATACCCATCCCTGAATTAACATTATTTATGTTAAAATGTGTAAGTTATGCCAAACATGTTTAAAAAAAACACACAGAGATGTTTAAATTAAAAAAAAAAAGATGTTTAAAAGATGACAAAAGGTAAAAATAGAAGAATAGAAAGTTCTTTAAAAACACGTTTAAAATATTTGAAAAGGGTGTAAGATGTGTGAAAGAACAGAAAAACATTTAAAATGTGTTTAAGATGTGTAAAAGAATAAAAAGAAACACACGAAGATGTGAAATTGTGTGTATGTGTGTCGGGGGGGGGGGGCAGCTATTCATTTGTTCGGGGGGGGGGGGGGGGGCTCACTCTCCCACACTTTCAAACCCCCTGGCTAAGAGAAATAAACACTTCTAAAATGAAAAACACTGTTTTTGTAATCTGATAACTCCTCCAGAGTGATTTGCAAGATATTTCACAAATGTCAGCATCACGCATCACATCAACATAACTTCCGGTCTTTTCAAAAGCTCATGCACACACACACACGCACACATCCCCCTGCAGATAGTGTTAAAAAGAAACTATATGTTGTGGAACTCCCCCCAGATAAATATGTTTTCTTGATTAAAATGAGCTGTAATTTTACAAGACATTTCAAAAAAACAAACCAACATTATAATGCTTGGCTTCACGAGAAACTAAATTTTGTCAGGTTAGTGAAATGTGGGTGGCCCTATAGCTTTAAGTGAAAAACTGATTTTTCCCAGCCTACTGTCAGCTGCAGGTTGCCTGATTGTTATTACACGTCTGTTCTGGGTCAATAAACCACATTGTTATGCTCCATGTAGTACAGGATAAGACTCATGATGCACACAGGTCATGTAATGTATGAAAACAAAGTTTATCAATATAATGCAATGCTAAAATACCCTCGGCCGTATGAGCATAAAAACAGGAAACAGAATGTGACTTTTTGACCTCTTAAAATAGGTCAAGGTTAGCCATCTTTAAACTTGTCCAAGGTCTGTGTCCCAAGAATAATCCCTTTGAATTTGAAGACTTAGGCAGTAATAGGACTGGACTTATGCTGAGCACAGACTGATTCAAAGTCTTTGCAATACCTGATGGCTATATTTTGGCCATCAGATGTGTTTACAGGAAACAAACAAACAAACAAACAAACCCCCCCCCCCCAAAAAAAAACAAACCTTTGTTTTAAAGGAAACCATGTGAAATGTGTGTGAGAATATTACAAACTTTTCATATATTTTCAACAATTTGTTGTATTGATTGTAATTTGTTGTTGGTGCAACAAAAAGGAATAATTATGAATAATTTATAATTTATTTATAATTTACAATAATTTATGAATTAAGTAATTTAATTGCGTTACTGGCTCACCTTACTAAGATGCCATCCTGCAAAGGGATTTCTCTTTTCATGCCAAATCCGAATTTTGGTCAGTTTTCCCAAATCAGGCAGTTCAACCTGTGATGTCACATCAACATAAAACATCAACAACAATAATAACAATAAGAGATCATATTACATAGCCTTTTTACTTTAAGGTTTGCGATATTAAAATATGAGATACTTACAATAAACCTGTCCACCTGCCCTTGTTCAAAATTGTCTGTTTTGTTGTCCAGCCTCATCTCATCGGACTTGCCCTTTTCTCCATACACTTGGAAGGAAATTTCTGCATCAGTACCAGCACCGGGCAGGTCTGATGTCCAGATCCACAGAGACCAGGGGTGCTCTGAGGAGAAGCATGACGTTCATTTACAAGTAAAGCCTTGGTTTGTTTTATCGTAGAGATGATGTGTTAAATTTTTAATGTATTGTGGGAAGCAGTTTCCAGAACAGACTGCCAGTGTGACGATATTAGGACATGTGAGCTATAACAGGACACTACTGTGTAAAACAACTTTATTTTGCTTGCAATGCAAACAAAAAATAATTGGAATAACAGCTATTCGAATCAAGGGCCTATTGCAGAAGTCATTGGGCAAGAGGTACAGTATAGCTCAACCTGGACAAGCTGCAACTCTGTCACAGAGTCACAATTACACCTACGGTCAAGTTTCCAATTCACCTAATTTCCATGTCTTTGAAAGTGGGTGGAAGGCCGGAGCACCCAGAAAGAACCCACGCAAACACAGGGAGGACATGCAAACGCCATGCAGACTGGACAATGAGGGAAGCAATCCCAGGACCTTCTCACTGTGACCCAGCAGTGCAAACCACTAATCCACTGTGCTGTCTACATTTGAAATATATGATAGTTTTTCAATGTTGTCTCTGCTGAAGTCTATTTTGTATGTGTATACTGAGAATTTTCTGGCCAACAACAGTAAAAGTGGCTGTTATTCAGGCCTGGATCCAGAGTGAAAATCTGACAGATGCATTTTTGCCCAATGATAATATAAAAATCGTACGCGTCTTATTATTCAATAATCTTCATTCTTTTATTCGTGTGCAACATACACTGTCAAACTTCTTTTAATATATTTATTATACTTCATGGACCATAGTGAACACTTCTTATTTGTACAAATATGATGTCCTAAAAAACAACACTATAACAAAAATTGACAGTAAACAGGATCAAATTTATTGCCAAAATTTTTCAATTATACCTGAATCTATATATGATTTTTTTTCAGTTGATAAAATCAATAAAAATATGACTGCATATATTCTTAATAATAATATATTGAGATACAGACAGTTCACAGAAGACATGTTCCATTGATATCAATCAAAATTAGAAACAGTCCAGCAGGTAACAATATTCATCATGTCCATGACTAAATATACTAAAACAAATACATCACGGTTGTGATATGTGTACATGTGTACACTTTATATTGAAACTGAATTGAAATTGAACATTTTATTGAGTCTTAAAGTAAAAAAATATGAAACTGGTCACTGGATCCTTAAACTTTGGACATAATAAACTCTACATGGTGGATCCTTGATCTCTGGACATAAATAGGAATAAACAAAATCTGTTAGTTTTTGTCAAAAGCATTTCCTTTCAGACATTATTGGCATAACTGTCACTCCATATATCGGAGCTGAGCTCTTACAGCACATCAGGATGTAATTTGTAAAGAAATACAGCACGTTTCATTTTGGGAGGAAAAAACGTTTTAGTCGACTGTAGTTTCTTGTCTGTATTACAACGTTTGTAAGATGTGTCATTTTATTTAAAGTAGACCTGCATTGAAATAAATGCAGTCAGATCTTTGGACCAAAAAATGACTTATATTTACACATAAGATCCTTCTGAATGTAATAAAGTAAATCTGCAAGCCCAGATCTGTCATTCAACGGAGAAATCTTCATTTGAAAATGACAAATTTACAGCTAACATTTAGCCCTCCGCAAATTGTCCCTCTCATCATGGACGCTGCCGAGACGTCAGGGACAAGACCCTCTCCCAGCATGCATTGCACGCGCCAACTGTAATTTGTGGATTTACGTCAGTTTGCATCTGCACCTTTTTCGTGTCTTATACGGAAGGATCTACTTTTTAAAACTTCATATTGTCTTGCGGTACACTTGGTGAGTACACATTTCTTTTATTTGTGCTTGAAAATTATTTTTGTGGACTTTTTCATACGCCCGTTTGATTGAGTGGTGTCGCATTGAAAATCTACTGTCTTTCACCTCCGGTGTACCGTCGCGGGCTACGGAGGCGAGACCCGCAAAGAATTCAAGTCATTAAAAATACACTCAACAAAAATATAAACGCAACACTTTTGGTTTTGCTCCCATTTTGTATGAGATGAACTCAAAGATCTAAAACTTTTTCCACATACACAATATCACCATTTCCCTCAGATATTGTTCACAAACCAGTCTAAATCTGTGATAGTGAGCACTTCTCCTTTGCTGAGATAATCCATCCCACCTCACAGGTGTGCCATATCAAGAAGCTGATTAGACACCATGATTAGTGCACAGGTGTGCCTTAGACTGTCCACAATAAAAGGCCACTCTGAAAGGTGCAGTTTTGTTTTATTGGGGGGGGGGATACCAGTCAGTATCTGGTGTGACCACCATTTGCCTCATGCAGTGCAACACATCTCCTTCGCATAGAGTTGATCAGGTTGTCAATTGTGGCCTGTGGAATGTTGGTCCACTCCTCTTCAATGGCTGTGCGAAGTTGCTGGATATTGGCAGGAACTGGTACACGCTGTCGTATACTCCGGTCCAGAGCATCCCAAACATGCTCAATGGGTGACATGTCCGGTGAGTATGCCGGCCATGCAAGAACTGGGACATTGTCAGCTTCCAAGAATTGTGTACAGGTCCTTGCAACATGGGGCCGTGCATTATCCTGCTGCAACATGAGGTGATGTTCTTGGATGTATGGTACAACTATGGGCCTCAGGATCTTGTCACGGTATCTCTGTGCATTCAAAATGCCATCAATAAAATGCACCTGTGTTCTTCGTCCATAACAGACGCCTGCCCATACCATAACCCCACCGCCACCATGGGCCACTCGATCCACAACACTGACATCAGAAAACCGCTCACCCACCACGACGCCCACACACGCTGTCTGTCATCTGCCCTGGACAGTGTGAACCGGGATTCATCCGTGAAGAGAACACCTCTCCAACGTGCCAAACGCCAGCGAATGTGAGCATTTGCCCACTCAAGTTGGTTACGACGACGACCTGGAGTCAGGTCGAGACCCCGATGAGGACGACGAGCATGCAGATGAGCTTCCCTGAGACAGTTTCTGACAGTTTGTGCAGAAATTCTTTGGTTATGCAAACCGATTGTTTCAGCAGCTGTCCGAGTGGCTGGTCTCAGACGATCTTGGAGGTGAACATGCTGGATGTGGAGGTCCTGGGCTGGTGTGGTTACACGTGGTCTGCGGTTGTGAGGCTGGTTGGATGTACTGCCAAATTCTCTGAAACGCCTTTGGAGATGGCTTATGGTAGAGAAATGAACATTCAATACACGAGCAAACAGCTCTGGTTGACATTCCTGCTGTTAGCATGCCAATTGCACGCTCCCTCAAATCTTGCGACATCTGTGGCATTGTGCTGTGTGATAAAACTGCACCTTTCAGAGTGGCCTTTTATTGTGGGCAGTCTAAGGCACACCTGTGCACTAATCATGGTGTCTAATCAGCATCTTGATATGGCACACCTGTGAGGTGGGATGGATTATCTCAGCAAAGGAGAAGTGCTCACTATCACAGATTTAGACTGGTTTGTGAACAATATTTGAGGGAAATGGTGATATTGTGTATGTGGAAAAAGTTTTAGATCTTTGAGTTCATCTCATACAAAATGGGAGGAAAACCAAAAGTGTTGCGTTTATATTTTTGTTGAGTGTATATAAACCTCTCTCAGCGGCCACGGAGCTCTGCGGCTCTGATTACCGAGACGTGCGGCGCTGTGGATTTTGCAGCAAGAAGTCTGTCCTTGCGAGCAACAGGTGTCACCGCGCGCACTGCAGTAAAACGGCGAGCGTAGTCTCTGGACTTGTGCCAAGTTGGCTGCAACTCCATTCAGTAGACAGAGAGGTGGTGCTGGCTGCACAGCAGACACGGGGGTGTGAGTGCCGCGGCGGAATTTAACGAGCGCATGCACTCGGTAAGCGTATCGGGTGCAGTGAGACCGAGGTGTCGAGGAATAATGTTGCCCGCTGTCGATGCCGCCGCTGATCTGATCCCCGGATCTGAGCAAGCAGAGCTGTATCTCACATTCATTGCAGCTTACCAGGATGTGTATAACAGTAACATTACTAAGAGATAAAATCAATTTCAATGCGGGATCGGACTGAAGGCGGGAACGCGTCGTCTTGTCACCGACGTCATGGAAATGATCCGGATGTACAAACTGTTTTCACAGAGGGCTAAATGTTAGCTGCAAATTTTCATTTTTAAACGAATATTTCTCTGCTGAATTACAAATTTGGGCTTACAGATTTACTTTACTGCATTCAGAAGGGTCTTATAAATACATATCAGCTATTTCTTTTCTGAAATCTGACCACATTTATTTCAATGCAGGTCTCCTTTAAAGCGGCAATTTGTTTTGAAGTTATTCCGACCAGACTCTGTCTCGGCCGCGCAGCGTTTGGAACTGTGACAACGGAATGGAGGATGATTCTCGTTTCTTGACTGCAACAAGACATGAGTCCCAGTTAGTGACTTTAATCCACACAAAAATGACTCATGATATTTTAATGGCTTTGAGAGGAGTTAAGAAGCGGACTTATCGCTTCCGAAGAGCAGCGAATCAAAGAACCACGAGCCATTGAATCGAAGCATTGCTTCAATGGTTCATGGCTTCAAAGTGGAGTCGCGCTGCAGAAACGGTTGATTACAGACCAAACCCTGAATATCCGACTTTATTTGTATGTCTGTATGACTCTGAAACTCGGAAAAAATCCGTATAATTTACGGACTATAGGTTGACATGAAAACCACCGAAAAGCTGTGTTCACCGCGGGGACACGTTCGGCACTATTCGGGATTATTCAAGATTTTTTTTTTTTTCTTTCCGATGACGAACGATGCGTAACAAATTTGACCGATGCAACTGCATCGGTCCAAACCGGTCTGGATCCGGGCCTGTTATTAATTATCAGTGCTGCTCAGTCATTCATAATTATTATTGACATTCAACTTACTCTTCTGTCTCTTCTGTCTGAGTGAGACCATCTCATAGAGCTCTCTCTCTATCAGCCCATCTCCCTCCTTTTCATCCAGCCATTTACCACATGGGAAAGTCTGCTCTATCCCTGTGAAAGGACAGTACACCACCACCTGCAGAGCACAGACAAGTCATGCAAATCCATTCACCACCAGTGACATCACTGAGATATGTAGTTGGGTAGTTTGGACCTTGTCGCAGTACCACCCAGCACTGACTCCTTCATTGTCATGTCCAATGGTGACTCTGCTGATTGGGCTGAGGAGTGCAGCAATCTCCACATTGAAGATGTCTGTCAGGCCTCGCTCAAAACTTTCCCCCCTCCAGAAATACCTGCGTTAAGCAAAGGAGCTGGAATAAAATTTATACTAAGTGCTCAATAAAAAATGCAGCATCTTTATTAAAAACTAACAAAGCAGTAGTTGCTGTTTAGTATCAAAAAGTCATCAATGACTTTGGTTCCTTCTTACCTTGCCACTGTTCTTCAAGCCTTTTGATCCATGCATCACAATGTGGATTTTGGAATTGGTCCCGGCACCTCTGATGTGTCCTGTGACAATCTGGATGTTGTACACAATACCTGGTGGGTACAGTTACATGACAGAGAATCATAAGCTCTGTCAGCACTGAGCAGGAGCCAGGTCAAAACACTGACTGCCTAGTTGATTTAAAATGACCGTAGGTGTTTGTGCTTGTCTATATGTGGTCCGTCAATAGACTGGCGCCCTGTCTAGGAGTATCCTGCCTCACACCTTGTGACTGCTGGGATAGGCTCCAGCTTCCCCGTGATCCATATTTGGAGTACGCGGGTAGAGAAAATGGATGAATGCACTAGAGATGAGATGACACTGAAAAACACAAACGGTTTTACAGGTGGAGGACACTGACATTTTTTTTCTCTCCTCATCTTTGACTGACTTTTCACTGGTTTTGAATTTGGCTAGGGTAAGTGTCACTGCTGGTAGCATGGTGCAGTACCTGAACCCTACAGAGATTGCACAGGTAGTCCAACTCCTCTAGGATGGCACATCAATACATGCCATTGCCAGCAGGGTTGCTCTGTCTCCAGCACAGTCTCAAGAGCACGGAGAAGATTCCAGGAGACAGGCAGTTACTCTAGGAGACCTGGACCAGGCCGTAGAAGGTCCTTATCCCATCTAGCACAACCAGTATCTGCTCCTTTATGCAAGGAGGAACAGAATGAGAACTGTCATAGTCCTACAAAATGGCCTCCAGCAGGCCACTGGTACGAATGTCTCTGACTAGAAACAGTCTGCTCACTAGGTGGCATGGTAGAGCTTGACTGACTTTTGCCATAGAACACCAGAATTGGTGCCCTGTGCTTTTCACAGATGAGAACAGGTTCAGCCAGGACACGTGCCAGACAGGCTCTGAAGAATCTTTGCTCATTCTCACCTGTGGGCTGGCTTGCCCCCACCAAAACATCTCGCTGTATCTTCCCATCATCCTCATCAACTGCAAACCATCGATTGATTGGAAATTCATACACTACTTTGTTTCCCAGGTCATCCACAATCACCTAGAAGAAATGGAGAAAGAAAGAAAAAAAAAAAACAACCATAAATGCAACATGTCCTGCTACATTTAAAAGGTTGACTACAAATTATTGAAGGTGACTATATGCAATTTGGTGAAAACAAAGAGACAATCTTCTTTGAGACAAAGTTTCTGAGGTGGTCAGGATGGCACATCATTTGGGGACTTGAAATGATCTATATTATAATAGCCAAGTGGCCTATGTGTGCGTGTGCATGCAACTTTGATCATGGCAAAACCGGGGAGAGCTGACATTTGCCGTTAGGTTCAAGGATGAACGCTGCAAAAACTGAAGGTTAATAGGACAAATATTTTTTGAGAAATTTGCAATTTTAGCTAACCAGGAATCAATGGAAATTGTGCTGCAATGCACCATGGCAGTTCAGGGTTTTGGGACTTTAAATGTTGTTGTTGTGGTTTATGTTAGTTTAACAGTGTTGTTAGTATTATTGATTTATTGTGTTTTTGTAGTGCAGTTGTTCAATTTAGTTAAGTGTTATGTTGCAGTTACCGTGAGTGACTAAAGTGTCATGCTCCCGGTACCATAAGTGAAAAGTGTAATGCTTTTAATGTCTTCCGCCACAGTCTCTGTTTGTCAAATTAAAAACACCTGCTTACAGCTGAATGCAGAAAAGAGAAAAAGCTCTCTGTCCATGTGTGCAATTTTGATCATGCTCAAACTAAAATTTTTCAAAGACTTTAAATCGATCTTCCACAGGTTTTTGAAGCCGCCAGAGCAACAAACACCTCAACCTTCATCCGTGGGTTGATCTGAACCAACTTTGACGGACCATAGAACCATCATTCAGTCCTACCGGCAAAACAGGCTGGCTCCAGCCTGTGGTCAACAGGGAAATCGGTGGTTTGACCCCAGACACAGGCAAACGAAGGCTGGAAAGGCCCATCAGGAAACCGGACAGACCCAAACCAGGACCTCTCACCACAACTAACCCAAGTGACCAGAAAGTGAACCAGCCAAGTATTTCTGATGGTCTTTGTTGTCAATAATCAAAATGGCTATTTGATTGGTAATGTTCTTAATAATACTAATTTGCAAACCCAAATTCAATGCTAAATGCCAATCAGGTTTGTTATTATTAAAATTATCTTCAGTACCCTGTTCTTCTTGGTTTTATTTATCTTTAACATAGCATTATCCACAGATTGTCTCAGTAAAAAAAATTATGAATCACTATTCATATTCTCAAAATCTCAGTCAACTGTGTTTATCCCTGTACATATGTAAATAAATGTGTAAATATTATGCCAGTTGATTTATTGTGTCCAGCTGAAGACAGATGTTTGATCAATCGTATCTGGAACTTATGACTTTCACATCAAAGACTGATTAATATTGATTAACGGCAGTCGTACATGTCCAATAGTATGTGAAGCCTCTTTTCCGAGGTTTAGATAGTTTTCCTCCTCATGCATACCACGATTATGAATACAAGCTACAATCTGTTGTAACCAACTCGCATTGCCACTTTTAGCCTTAGTGGATTTTGGTGGTGAGGAAAGTTTTCTGGATCATGAGTAGGGTATTCAGTGCAGATGCCGTGAACCTTTGGAAAGACCGCTTACTGTCATGCTCTGGATGGAAGTTTGCTACCACCATGTCACCACCACAACTGAACCCATCACTGTGGTACTGTCTGGAAATCACAGAAAAACAGGTTCAATGTCATTTCTGCTCCCAAGACATCATTGCTGCTAGGATACAGGGTTTAAATTGTCATAACTCCCACATTGATTGGTCTGCTGGGAGGGGTTGCAAGTTGGAGTTCATTTTGCCACACTGCAGTCTGCTTTGTCTCCCACAGAGGGTGCTGTTGGCTTACGCAGTCCTGTGCCTCCAGATTTGTCTTCTATACCAGCTGATTGTGATCTTTCTTTGTCTCCCTATAGACCATACGACTGTGCCATTGATCTCCTTCCTGGTGTCCCGTTGCCTTCTAGCTGCTTGTATAATCTGTCTCAACCCCAGAGAAATGCCATGGAGAAGTATATCATGGAGTCCCTGGCAGCTGGCGTAATCCGCTTTTCCTCCTCCCCTCTTGGTGCCGGTTTCTTCTTTGTGGCTAAGAACGACAATACCCTACCTCCCTGCATTGACTTCCAAGCAGAGGTGGGATGAAGTCACCAGCAAGTCACTCTCAAGTCATGAATCACAAGTCTCAAGCCAAGTCCCAAGTCAAGTCTCAAGTCATAATGACCACCAACTGTTTGCAAGCTGACTTGAGACTTGAGTTGAGACTTGTGACTGGGGATTTGAGACTTGGCGATTCACGACTTGACAGTGACTTCGTCCAACCTCTGCTTCCAAGTGTTGAACAACATCAAAGTAAAGACTAAGTACCCCCTGCTGCTACTTTTGAATCTTTCCAAGGTGCAACCATA
The DNA here is from genome assembly GCF_902500255.1 of Thalassophryne amazonica. NCBI lineage: Eukaryota > Metazoa > Chordata > Actinopteri > Batrachoidiformes > Batrachoididae > Thalassophryne > Thalassophryne amazonica. The sequence continues at coordinate 77,778,862 of NC_047107.1, read as the reverse complement.
TTCACAGAGCTGGATCTAAGGAATGCTTGCTACCTGGTTCGTATAAAAGAAGGAGATGGATGGAAGACTGGATCATTTCAAATATTTGGTGATGCCATTTGGTCTGACAAATGCACCTGCTGTTTTCCAGGCATTGGTGAATGATGTGTTGAGAGATTTTCTTAAACGTTTCGCCTTTGTCTATCTTGATGACATTCTGATTTTTTCCAAGACCCAGTCAGAACACATCTTCCAGGTCCGTTAGGTTCTGCAGCGACTCATGGAGAATTAAATGTTTGTCAAAGCAGAGAAGTGTGAATTCCACTCTAGCGCCGTGAGTTTTCTTGGGTACAGTATCAAGTGCGGGCAGGTGAAGACAGATCCAGAAAAGGTCAGAGCAGTTGCTGAATAGTCACAACCCACTACCAGGAAACAGCTCCGGAAATTCCTGGGCTTTGCTTATTTCTACAGGAGTTTCATTAAGGATTTCAGCCGTGTCGCGGCATCACTTACTAGACTAACCTCCTCTTCAATTCTATTCTCTTGGACTCCTGAGGCTGAGGTTGCCTTCCATGAGTTAAACACTCTCTTCATCTTTGAACCTGTCCTGATGCAGCCGGACCCACTCCGGCAGTTTATTGTGGTGGTGGATGCATCTGACACAGGAATTGGGGTGATTTTGTCTCAGTGCCTTGAACCTGATCAGAAGCTCTGTCTCTGTGCCTACTTTTCCCGATGTCTATCTTCGTATGAGTGCAACTATGATGTTGGTAACCATAAACTCCTGGCTCTTAAACTTGCTCTTAAGGAATGGAGACACTGGTTGTAGGAGGCAGAACAGACATTTGCAGGATGGACTGACCATAAAAATCTTGCCTACTTCCAGTCAGCTAAGCGACTGAACCCATGCTAAGCCCGATGGGCTCCGTTTTTCAGTATCTTCAATTTCACCCTTACCTGTTGCTCTGGCTCCCGTAATGTTGTGCCCAAGGAAAATATTCTCATTGCCCTTTTGCTGGGCTGTTTCATCCTCTACTTATTCTCAGTTGCCTTTGGTCACACATTGCCTTGGATTTTGTCACCAGGTTACCTCCATCCAGTGGGAATACCATTATACTTACCATAGTTGACCGTTTTTCCAAGGTCATTCATTTTGTCACCGAAACTCACTTCTGCCAAAGAAGCTACTGACCTTGTGATTAATCATGTTTTCTGTCTCCATGGTATCCCAGTAGACATTGTATCAGATTTAGATCCTCAGTTCATCTCTCAAGTCTGGAGAGCCTTCTGTCAGGCCCTGGGTACATCGTTTAGCCCCTCCTCCGGTTTTCACCCTCAAACAAAAGGTCAGGCTGAGAGAGCTAATCAGGATCTAGAGACAGCACTAGGCTGTGTAGCAGCATCAAACCCTGCTGCCTGAAGCACCCATTTAGCTTGGGTTGAATATCCACACAATTCCCTGACCAGTGCTGCCACTAGCATGTCACATTTTGAAGCCTCTCTTGGTTATCAACCTTCTCTGTTCCCTTCCCAAGATAGTGAGTTGGCTGTCCCATCTGTGCAGCATTATCTTTGCCGGTGCCGTAAGATCTGGAAAGACACTTATACAGCACTCCTCTGAACTTTCAGTAACACAAAGCATTTGGAGGACCGGCACCGCACATCAGCTCCGTGGTATGAACCAGGTCAGACTGTTTGGTTGTCCTCTAAGAACGTTCCTGTAAAGACAGACTCCCAGATGTTATCACCTCGTTACTTGGGTCCTTTCTCTACTGACAAGATTATCACCCCTACTGTTGTCAAGTTGAGGCTCCCCAGTTCAATGCGGATCCACGCTACCTTCCATGTGTGCCAGTTCAATCCTGTTGCTGAATAAGCAGTGACTGCATTTTTCTTTCAGTGAAAAAAACTGGTGTCAAACAGGTGGCCCTTATTTAGCGCCCCTTCACACATAGCACAAATAAGTAGGAATCAGGGCGAATCACGGCAAAACAACCTGCACGAAAACATTGAGCTGACGTTGGGAGGGACACATGGTCATTGACTGAAGAGTAGAAAACATATACAGAAGTGCAGAAAATGATAAGCTGCTCAGCTAAAATGATCTCAAATGCTTTAAAATAGCAACAAAACCAGAAAGACATGGAAGAAAACAGAAAACCACCATTCAAATGAATCGAAGAATAGCCAGAATGGCAAAGACTCAGCCAGTGATCAGCTCCAGGGTGATTAAAGAAAGTCTAAAGTTACCTGTGAGTATTGTAACAATAAGAAGACCCCTATGTGTGAAGCCAAGCTATGGGCAAGAAGCCCCCCACAAAGTCCCATTGTTGAAACAACAACAACAACAACAAAACCTGTGCTGAAGAGGTTACAATTTACCAAACAACACATTGACTGGCCTAAAGATAAATGGCACAACACTTGACCCCCAAAAACTTGTTTTGTTGCTTGTTCCCAATGCATTTGCATGTATGAAAATAAAAGTTATTATAAGGATTTTGAGCATTACTTGTTCTTTTAAACAGACTTGTATTATGCAGTTTGTGTTATTTTACTGAGTTATGAATTTGTTGAAGCTCCTTCAGTTTTTTTTTCTTTAAATATTCTGTGTGTGCATCCAGACTTGTCTGATCTGAGAGGAGAATTGATGGACTCCAGTTACATGCAACCATGTGTCAAATATTTCAACTCAATCAGACAATTAGATTTTGAATACTGCACATAGACACATGGGACTATCATCAGCATCCTCTTCACTGTCCAGACAGGATGAGGGTAATAAATTTGCTTCAGCACAATATAAATGGATCTAAATGAAGTAATGTATATGAACATAAACAGAACAGCAACATGATCTGTTGTTGTCCTTAAGCACAATTTCATGTTTGTTGCTTGTTTGTTTACTGTATTTTTTAAATGTTTATTTATGTTTGTGTCTTGTAAAGCTGTGGGACATGAAAAATTGGATTGACAAACATGAATGCACACAGCAGTCACCAAAAGACCGACTCATCTTTCAGTTGCTGTAAATTAATCCCTTAATGGGACTTGGTTTTCTTTTACAGCAGGATAAAATAACCCTGTGTGTGTGTGTGTGAGTGTGTGTGCATGAGTCCAAGTGAACTCATCTCACAATCCTGCACACTGTATGTGTAGGGGAACCAGGGACACCAGTTTCAGATGAGCGGACTGAGAGGAAATGTGAGGATCGCATGTCTTAAGTACATTTGTACAGGTAAAATGAAGTACAGTAAGACACTAATACAGCGTATTGTTACAACTTAAACGCCTTTTGAATGTGACCTGCAAACCTTTAGACTTAGAGAAGTGCTATTTTACACCTTAATCTTGGGGTCTAACTGGACCCCAGGGTGATTTTTTTTTTTTTTTAATTATAAATCACAAATAAATGTAAACTGACCAATTGCAAACCTATTTATTGAGTTCCTCTAATCATTTTCAGGAGGCTTCATGCACAAATAGTTTTTGGTGTATGTATTCATGTTTTTGTTGTTGTGGCATTTTCCTTCGCTCAGCTGGGAGTAGAAGATCTACTTGGAAAGTCAGCTGTCATCATCCTAACAATGTGACTTACCCATTGAAGCTGGTTCTTGATAATGAGACACTTGGCTTCAGCTGGGACCTTGATGCTGGTACAGTAGTCTTCCTGCTGGATGTGGAGAATACGAGGGCTGTCAATAAAGTAACGGTCCTTTTTATTTTTTTCAAAAACTATATGGATTTCATTCATATGTTTTTACGTCAGACATGCTTGAACCCTCGTGCGCATGCGTGAGTTTTTCCACGCCTGTCGGTGACGTCATTCGCCTGTGAGCACTCCTTGTGGGAGGAGTCGTCCAGCCCCTCGTCGGAATTCCTTTGTCTGAGAAGTTGCTGAGAGACTGGCGCTTTGTTTGATCAAAGTTTTTTCTAAACCTGTGAGACACATCGAAGTGGACACGGTTCGAAAAATTAAGCTGGTTTTCAGTGAAAATTTTAACGGCTGATGAGAGATTTTGAGGTGATTCTGTCGCTTTAAGGACTTTTCACGGTGCGAGACGTCGCGCAGCGCTCTCAGGCGGCGTCATCAGCCTGTTCAAGCTGAAAACCTCCACATTTCAGGCTCTATTGATCCAGGACGTCGTGAGAGAACAGAGAAGTTTCAGAAGAAGTCGGTTTCAGCATTTTATCCGGATATTCCACTGTTAAAGGAGATTTTTTTAATGAAAGACGTACGGACGGATCCGCGCGTCGGGACGCAGCAGACGCGGTGCGGCGGCACAGGAAAAAAACCTCCGTGTTGATAACCATTTGTAAAATCCAGGCGGCTTTTGATGGCTTTCAGTGGAGGGAGTATATGAGCAATTGTTTAACAGGCAGGACATGTTCCAACTTGTCCTTAAGGCTTTCAACAGAGGTGTTTTTCCTGTGGCGGAGCATCGCGTCGTCTTTCATTAAAAAAAATCTCCTTTAACAGTGGAATATCCGGATAAAATGCTGAAACCGACTTCTTCTGAAACTTCTCTGTTCTCTCACGACGTCCTGGATCAATAGAGCCTGAAATGTGGAGGTTTTCAGCTTGAACAGGCTGATGACGCCGCCTGAGAGCGCTGCGCGACGTCTCGCACCGTGAAAAGTCCTTAAAGCGACAGAATCACCTCAAAATCTCTCATCAGCCGTTAAAATTTTCACTGAAAACCAGCTTAATTTTTCGAACCGTGTCCACTTCGATGTGTCTCACAGGTTTAGAAAAAACTTTGATCAAACAAAGCGCCAGTCTCTCAGCAACTTCTCAGACAAAGGAATTCCGACGAGGGGCTGGACGACTCCTCCCACAAGGAGTGCTCACAGGCGAATGACGTCACCGACAGGCGTGGAAAAACTCACGCATGCGCACGAGGGTTCAAGCATGTCTGACGTAAAAACATATGAATGAAATCCATATAGTTTTTGAAAAAAATAAAAAGGACCGTTACTTTATTGACAGCCCTCGTACTCTTCAGGCAGAGTTGGTGGAATTGCTTGAGGCTCTTCAGGTGGAAGCAGTAGGTGGTCCAGGTCTCAGGTTCGTACAGCAGGGTTGGTCTGACAACAGCTTTGTAGACAAGGATTTATGTCTTGTGTTGAAGATCTGTGTCGTTTAAAACACAGTTGCAAAGCAGGCCTAGGCAGTTCCTGCACCCTTGAGTCAGTGTTGGAGCTCATCACTGATATCGCCATTTGATAACACATCGCTGTCCAGGTGTGGAAAGTGGGCCGTGTTTTCCAGGACCTGTCTGTGGAGTTTCAGAGCAACAAGCATTGGATCGACCATGTTGGGTGGAAGCTGATAAAGAACCTGTGTCTTCTTCAGGGTGATGTGAAGACCAGCCTTGATGTACGCTTTGTTGACGGTTTCAAGGATTTTCTGAAGACCTTCTGTAAAGGGCAACGTGCTCCTGTCATCTACATCCTGGAAGTCCAGGAGCCAAGTGGTGGTGATTTTCTTCTTGGCTGTCACTCAGCTCAGATTGCAGAGCTTTCCCTCCATTCTGTACATGATATCAATTATTGGTGGCACCTTGTCCTTGATCAGGTGGAAGGTTGTTGCTACAAAGATGATGAAGAGCATAGAGGCCATGACGTAGTCTTGCTTTACTCCTGATCGAACATTGAATGCTTTGTTTTTGTGCCATTTACCAGAACTTTAGTAGACATGTCATTGTGGAGAAGCCTCAGGATTTTGATTAATTTCTCTAAGGAGGTGATAGATGCTGTAGCTCCTCTGAAAAAGAGAGCTTTAAATCAGAAGTGCCTGACTCCGTGGTATAACTCACAAACTCGTAGCTTAAAGCAGATAACCCGTAAGTTGGAGAGGAAATGGCGTCTCACTAATTTAGAAGATCTTCACTTAGCCTGGAAAAGAGTCTGTTGCTCTATAAAAAAGCCCTCCGTAAAGCTAGGACATCTTTCTACTCATCACTAATTGAAGAAAATAAGAACAACCCCAGGTTTCTTTTCAGCACTGTAGCCAGGCTGACAAAGAGTCAGAGCTCTATTGAGCTGAGTATTCCATTAACTTTAACTAGTAATGACTTCATGACTTTCTTTGCTAACAAAATTTTAACTATTAGAGAAAAAATTACTCATAACCATCCCAAAGACGTATCGTTATCTTTGGCTGCTTTCAGTGATGCCGGTATTTGGTTAGACTCTTTCTCTCCGATTGTTCTGTCTGAGTTATTTTCATTAGTTACTTCATCCAAACCATCAACATGTCTATTAGACCCCATTCCTACCAGGCTGCTCAAGGAAGCCCTACCATTATTTAATGCTTCGATCTTAAATATGATCAATCTATCTTTGTTAGTTGGCTATGTACCACAGGCTTTTAAGGTGGCAGTAATTAAACCATTACTTAAAAAGCCATCACTTGACCCAGCTATCTTAGCTAATTATAGGCCAATCTCCAACCTTCCTTTTCTCTCAAAAATTCTTGAAAGGGTAGTTGTAAAACAGCTAACTGATCATCTGCAGAGGAATGGTCTATTTGAAGAGTTTCAGTCAGGTTTTAGAATTCATCATAGTACAGAAACAGCATTAGTGAAGGTTACAAATGATCTTCTTATGGCCTCGGAGAGTGGACTCATCTCTGTGCTTGTTCTGTTAGACCTCAGTGCTGCTTTTGATACTGTTGACCATAAAATTTTATTACAGAGATTAGAGCATGCCATAGGTATTAAAGGCACTGCGCTGCGGTGGTTTGAATCATATTTGTCTAATAGATTACAATTTGTTCATGTAAATGGGGAATCTTCTTCACAGACTAAAGTTAATTATGGAGTTCCACAAGGTTCTGTGCTAGGACCAATTTTATTCACTTTATACATGCTTCCCTTAGGCAGTATTATTAGATGATATTGCTTAAATTTTCATTGTTACGCAGATGATACCCAGCTTTATCTATCCATGAAGCCAGAGGACACACACCAATTAGCTAAACTGCAGGATTGTCTTACAGACATAAAGACATGGATGACCTCTAATTTCCTGCTTTTAAACTCAGATAAAACTGAAGTTATTGTACTTGGCCCCACAAATCTTAGAAACATGGTGTCTAACCAGATCCTTACTCTGGATGGCATTACCCTGACCTCTAGCAATACTGTGAGAAATCTTGGAGTCATTTTTGATCAGGATATGTCATTCAAAGCGCATATTAAACAAATATGTAGGACTGCTTTTTTGCATTTACGCAATATCTCTAAAATTAGAAAGGTCTTGTCTCAGAGTGATGCTGAAAAACTAATTAATGCATTTATTTTCTCTAGGCTGGACTATTGTAATTCATTATTATCAGGTTGTCCTAAAAGTTCCCTAAAAAACCTTCAGTTAATTCAAAATGCTGCAGCTAGAGTACTAACAGGGACTAGAAGGAGAGAGCATATCTCACCCATATTGGCCTCTCTTCATTGGCTTCCTGTTAATTCTAGAATAGAATTTAAAATTCTTCTTCTTACTTATAAGGTTTTGAATAATCAGGTCCCATCTTATCTTAGGGACCTCGTAGTACCATATCACCCCAATAGAGCGCTTCGCTCTCAGACTGCAGGCTTACTTGTAGTTCCTAGGGTTTGTAAGAGTAGAATGGGAGGCAGAGCCTTCAGCTTTCAGGCTCCTCTCCTGTGGAACCAGCTCCCAATTCAGATCAGGGAGACAGACACCCTCTCTACTTTTAAGATTAGGCTTAAAACTTTCCTTTTTGCTAAAGCTTATAGTTAGGGCTGGATCAGGTGACCCTGAACCATCCCTTAGTTATGCTGCTATAGATGTAGACTGCTGGGGGGTTCCCATGATGCACTGTTTCTTTCTCTTTTTGCTCTGTATGCACCACTCTGCATTTAATCATTAGTGATCGATCTCTGCTCCCCTCCACAGCATGTCTTTTTCCTGGTTCTCTCCCTCAGCCCCAACCAGTCCCAGCAGAAGACTGCCCCTCCCTGAGCCTGGTTCTGCTGGAGGTTTCTTCCTGTTAAAAGGGAGTTTTTCCTTCCCACTGTAGCCAAGTGCTTGCTCACAGGGGGTCGTTTTGACCGTTGGGGTTTTACATAATTATTGTATGGCCTTGCCTTACAATATAAAGCGCCTTGGGGCAACTGTTTGTTGTGATTTGGCGCTATATATATAAAAAAAATTGATTGATTGATTGATTGATAGTCTAGTGGTTAAGCATTGGGCTTTAGACCAGAGGACCCTCGGTTCAAAACCCAGCCACAGTGGAAAATCCCTAAGGGCCGTTGGACGAGGTCCTTAATCCCCTAGTTGCTGCTGGTGTGTATTTAGCGCTTGGTATGGCAGCACCCTGACATCAGTGTGAATTATTCTTATAACCATTATTTAACCAGATAAAAAGCCCATTGAGATCAAAACCTCTTTTACGAGGGTGACCAGGCCAAGAAATACAGTAGCACACGTCATAATAAAGAAGTTAACAACATCAAGAGAATGTTAAAACAAATAAAATACAAGCAATTTACATATAAAACAATCAGCTTGGTCATAGTAACAATATACAAGTTAAAACAGCTTAAAATTTAAAAACACAGGCACTGTGCAAAAGAATTCCATTCGCGGTCTCTTAAAATAGAGCGGAAAATGTTCAAAGAAATCAACCCAAACAGTTTCAGTTCAGTTTGGAGGACATTCCAAGCAGAGGGAGCAGAAAAACTAAAAGCTTTCTTTCCCATTTCAGTGCGAACACGAGGTACACGAAAGCGTAACATGTCAGTTGAGCACACAGCATAGCAGCTTTCAGATCTCCGAAGTAAACTGGATAAATAAATCAGAACCAACCCAATAAGAGCCTTGTAAACCAGAGTCATTCAATGTGTATGTCGCCTTACAAAGAAGGCATGCCAGCATTAGCATACGACTCACAGTGATGAGTGAGGCGGCTACAACCAGTGATGAATCACCGAGCACAAAGATACACCGGGGTCAAGGACTGCAGACAACTGGTTTGAAGCGCGCATATATATGACATCACCAAAGTCTAGTACAGGCAAGAAGGTAGCAGTTATCAGGAGCTTCTGAGCGCCTAAGAAAAAACATGACTTATTTCTGTAAAAGAATCTAAACTTCCAGAAGGATGTTTTCTGCTCATGGTCTGAGATGGTTGGCAATCCGTGCAAGAACCTTTCCTGCAGTAGACATTAAGGAGATTTCATGATGATTTCCACAGTCAGATTTGTCTCCTTTCCACTTGTAGATGGTGACAATCATTGAGTCTTTCAGATCTCCTGGTAATTCTTCTTGAGTCCAGATTATGGTGATTAGTTGGTGCACTTGGCATTAGAGAAAGAGACCCTCTTCTTTAATGACCTCAATGAGAATATTGTCTCCCTAGGGTGCTTTGTTGTTCTTTATGACTTTAAGGGCAATGAGAGCTTCTTCAAGAGATGGGGTACAACTGAGTTCTTCAATGATGTCTGTCTTGGTAAATGGGCGAGCAGTTTCTCCTCCTCAGCGATTGGGTTGGTGTTTATGGGGTCTTCAAAGTTTTCTTTCCATCAAGCACTGATGTCATCTTTGGTCCTCAGTAGGCTCAGGCCATGCCTGCCTTGAAGAGGTGCTTGTTCTTCAGTGGAGGGGCCATAGATTGCTTTGGTGGCATTGAAAAAGCCTCTGCTGTCATTTTTGTCGGCGAGGGCTTGGATTTCAGTAGCCTTGTTGATCCACCACAGATTTTCCAGTTTGCAAGTTTCATTCTCATTAATTTTGTAGTTTTTCAGCCCCCTTTCTCCTCCCATAGATGGCCTTCTCCTGCTTTCCTTGTTTCACTCAAGGCACCAATGTTGAGGTCAGGTTTCTGGTGTTTGTGTGAGATGAGAGCTATTTGATTTCTGGTTTGCCCAAATCTTTGTTGTCCATCAGGGTTCATATGTTCCATGTACCAAATTTCATCACTTGTGTTTTTGTTTTTTCTTCCACAGAGCTGGTGACCCTCTGGACACAGTAATCCAGACAGGTTAAGATGAAGCAGACAGTGTTTAGGGCACCTTTTCCAGCCCCCTCCTTGTTCAGGGTGCGCAGAGCAGATCATAAATACGGTTGCTCAATTGCAGATGCAGCTACTGAAAAACCCTACTGCTTATCCAACCCAGTCTCACAGCAGTTCATGGTGGCATTATAAAAAGTACATTAATCTATGGGTTTCTGATGGGGGCACAAAATGGGGTGCTTTTCATAACGGGGCACAAATTCATTTTGTGACGGGTGGTCTGGGGGGGGGTTATGGTTAGAGTTTGGGGAGGGTAGACAGTTATGCTATGGTTATGGTTAGAGTTAAGAGAAGGGGAGGATTACAAATAGCAAAATAAAAAACCATGTCACAAAAATCAGGCATTTTTGTGATGCAGGCATGAAAAAAAAAACCTGAGACTGGGCTGGCTTTTTCCAAGGGCCTGATGAGTGAATCACACATCTGTTGTTACTGTGCTGGGTCAGAGCTAAGGGTTTCCACATTCACAATCATGCCCCTGTTACTCTTTGCCAATCACTGAAAGACTTGTGGGTGTGCAGCGCAGCATAGAAAATCTACATCCAGGGTTGATCAAAAGACATCTGTGCAAGGGTTTGTTTAAAGTGGGCATGTCTTTACATGTTGACAAACATATGATTCTTGACAGATCCTTAACCTTGTCCGATGACTGGGAAATCCCAGATGATCAGGGTCTGAGGACTTGCTGTAGCTACATCTGCCTGCACATCCATTGGGTGACAAGCCATCACCTCCTCCACCTGATCTGCCTTTTGAGGACTTCTTGTTTTACCTTTAGCCGTCTCATGTTTAGGATTCCTGTTGGGCCTTCATGGGTACTGTAGCGGCCATGTGGCATACACATTTCCCACCATATTTCACCCCAACATGCAATCCCCTACTTGATTCGTTACCCAGGTGCCACATCATGGATGTGAGATTGGACTTTGACACCAGTAATCATGTAGCAGAAGGATAAATGGACAAATGTATAAAAAAAATTTGAGAAGCACACAAAAGAATACGACTAGTTTTCCATCAGACCCCATCCAATTTTATTCTGTGACAATCCTATGGGCATCACACAGATTAAGGAGCGGTACAACCGGTTTAAAGACGTCCGCACAGCGGTGGAGAGCGAGCCACGCTCCGGTCGGCCATCAGCATGCTGAAATGACCAGGTCATTTCCAAAGTGAACGCTGTGGTGATGCGGGACCGTTGTGTGACTGTCTGAGAAATTGCAGAAGAGGTGGACATCAGCACTTTTTCGGTACATTCCACTGTGACAGAAGATTTGGCCATGAAAAGAGTGGCGGTGAAAATCATGCCGATGGCTTTGGCACAAAGCTGCCGACGGCGGAGCAAAAGCGCCTTTGTGTTGAAGTCTCACAGGACATGCTGTGACATGCCCACCTCTTCCACAATTTCTCAGATAGTCACACGACTGAAAAGTCACCGAAAGCCGTCTGAATCATCCGAATGGTTTCCACCTGGCTGTCGCCCAGTTTCTGGCTAAATTTGATGCAGCGCTGCTCCAATCGTTCCGTCCTTGAAATGAAAATCCGCCGAGCGCGCTGCACACGTCCCACACAAAGGCTGCTTACCAGGAAATGACGCAATTGACAGGTGTGAAAAAGTTCACACATGCGCACGAAGGTTCAAGGTTTGCTCATGCAAACACACGTGATTCAAATCCATCAGGTTTTTGAAAAAAATAAAAAGGTCCGATACTTTTCTAACAGACCTCGTACGAAAGCAAGATAGGATGAGGGTTAATGTTTTCAGGTGCATGTTTGTGTTTGTCTTTGTGCACATTAAATCAAGTGAAGTCTGGGAGAATGCACCGGTGCTTTGCTTTGCTCATTAAATAGCTCAAAATTATTTCAAATGGTAGGGTGATACGAGAGGTCAGTTCTTTTTAAAGATCAGGTCAAATCCCACAATGATAAAAACTGGAGTTTCAGAAATATCTACATATCTGCATAAAATGATACAACTGAGAAATGAGTTTCATAGACCTGTGTGCAGAAACATGTTTCCTTTGGCATACTATTCAAAATGCTGTGACATTCCAAACTGGTTAAGACAGGTTTCTTATTATTTAAGGAATAAGTACATAATACCTGTGACCACACTTGTTTTTACCTTTTCCACAAACCATCCTGCAGAGGAACCTTTGTTATTATGGCCAATGGTGATCTTCCTTACTTTGCCCAAATTTGGTGCTTCAATGGTGAACTTGTCTTCTGTCCCCTTTTCAAAGTTATTTTTATCATTGTCAAGACGTTTTTCTCCTAAAATAATTAGACAACACTGTGTAAATTGTGTAGTCAATTATATGTACCTCATTCACAGCACTGCACTTTTTCAACATTTTGTTACAGCCTTATTCCAAAATGGATGAAATTCATGTTTTCCCTCAAAATTCTATACACAATACCCCATAATGACAATGTGCAAAAAGTTTTTTTTTTAATTATTATTGCTGACAGGGTTTTCTCTATATTATCAATATATATTATCAAATATTAATGTCTTTACTTTGATGTAATCTCTGTGATTGTGTCTTTGATTTTGTTCTCTATTGTTCATATATACATGTATGCATGTGTGAGAGCTCATGTACCATTATTCCTTTAAATAATTACTCATTATGAAAGCAATATACACTGAACTGTTCAAGCAATCATTAACACTGCCACACGAGAAAGTGAGCAGATGATCTTTGGCTTAGTCAATGTGCAGACTGTTTTGCTAGAATGTGCAGACTGTTTTGCTAGAGTTATGTTTTTGCTAAGCGCAGATGTGCATCTTTAATTAACGGTTCAGCCTTGAGGGAAGAGCAGTGTGACCGGAACACTGTTTCAGGGCTGGACATTATTATGGGAAGCCTAGGAGACTGAGGGCTCAAAGCCATAACAGTTTTCATATCAATGTGAGACCAGACTTTGTGTCTTTCCATTGTTTTGTGATATTGTCACTCCTATATGCTTGTATGTAACTACATTCTATAAAAAGGAGAAGCAAATGGGCGGGGCCTTCAGAGCAGATGACAGTTCTTGACGAAGGGACTCACTCATTTGTTCTCTCCTGATCAGGAAAAGAAATTCAGTGTCTCCTGCGTGATCATTTTCTGTGTGTGTAAACTGAGTTGTTCTTTCCAGGTCCAACTCTGAACGACTCTGATAATTGCAAATTTATTAGAAGTAAAATAACTAATAAATCATGTATGTATAAGTATTCACAGCCAGGGTTCTAGCCATGGTGGAATAGAACCGCTGAAATGTTGCTGAAAATGTACCAATTCAATCATATTTCAAGCTTATAGAGTCATAGTTTTGCAATTTTAAACCAATAATTAAAATAAGAAGAAATATATTTCTCATTGTCTTTGTATCAAATTGCAAAAAGCAGAGATCAGAGAGTCAGCGCATTCTGTGGTCACAGAGCTGTGACGGACAGGAGAATCTGCTCCGCTCTGAACTGAAGAGAAAATACCCCACCATGAAAATCCAACATTAATCCAGAGGTCCTTCTGTATCCATGTGTGATGACATATTCAGAAATTTGCAGTTTATTTTACAGTTGAGCACAGCATCAGTGAAAGAGGTGAAAAACTGATTCACAAAGTTTTTCATTTAAAAGAGCAGGTTTGACAAATCAGTCCAGATTCAGCTCTTGTGCAAACAAGGCAATTAGGTGTGATATTGTTTAAACAGAAAACGTAATGCAATCCCACTCAAATTGTTTAAAAAACAAAACAAAAACAAAACTGTCAGGATGACAGAAAACCTGCCTGCTTCACTGGATTAAAAGCTAGTGTGTGTCATTTTTGAAGTCAAGAGTAAATGCTATGCCCATTAAATATTAATGTGTTTTTAACATTTTGACCAATATTTAATTTATTAACTTAGACTTTGACAGAAACATGCAAAAAAGAACTTTGATCTTACAAATATTACAACATAAATATATACATTTTTTGTTAATTATTCTTGCTTTCAATGCATCTAAAACCACACAAAATTAGTTAAAATAAGGCTTGCCAATAATGTTTTAGTGGCATAAAACCATATAGCTTAGCTATGAGCCGTGATCACAAAATTTACCCAGTACTAAAATGATCCGAGCTAGAACCCTGTTCACAGCCTTTGCCATGAAGCTCAAAACTGAGCTCAGGTGCATCCTGTTTTCACTGATCATCCTTGAGATGTTTCTGCAGCTTAATTGGAGTCAACCTGGCGTAAATTCAGTTGATTGGACATGATTTGGGAAGGCACACACCTGTCTACATAAAAGGTCCCACAGTTGACAGTGCATGTCAGAGCACAAACCAAGCATGAAGTCAAAGGAACTGTCTGTAAACCTCCAAGACAAGATTGTCTCAAGGGACAAATCTTTCGAAGGGTACAGAAACATTTCTGCTGCTATGAAGGTCCCAAGGAGCCAGTGGTGGGCACAGCTAACCAAAAAGTTAGCTTCAATAGCAGCTAATCAGCTAACTGAAAAATTATCTTTTATAAAGCTAAACCGATAACCCACCAAAAAAAAATTATCAGAAGCTACAGCTAACCGATAACTTTCAGTATTGTCTCCAGTACATTCTCAGCTACTTACAAGCCGATTTTGAGTTCCAACACCGCAATCACTTCTGATAGAATCAAAGGTGATCACAAACAATGACGCACTGCCCACTGCTGGAAGCTCCTGTTTGCTACTTAATTGCAACAGTAAAGCAGCTGAGAGAGACTGAGCTCAACTCTACCCCAGTAGATGGAGCCTGGCTGCAAAGTTGCCACAAAAAAAAAAAAAAAAGAAACAAGTTATTACCCTTAACAGCATACAGCAGTCCCACTGTGAGGCAGAGGTCTTGAAAAAGAAAACACATTTGACTTATGGCTTTGATTTATCAATAAAATTAATCCGGATAGAATAACTCCATTAATGTCAACTCTGTCATTTTTACAAAGGTAAAATATAACACATATCTTTTAATTTTAAATAATGCACTAATTCTGAGGTTTTGTACAACCCCAATTACAATGAAGTTGGGACGTTGTGTAAAATGTAAATAAAAACAGAATACAATGATTTGCAAATCCTCTTCAACTTATATTCAATTGAATACACTACAAAGACAAGATATTTAATCTTCAAACTGATAAACTCTATTGTTTTTGTGCAAATATTTGCTCATTTTGAAATGGATGCTTGCAACACGTTTCAAAAAAGCTGGGACAGTGGTATGTTTACCACTGTGTTACATCACCTTTCCTTCTAACAACACTCAATAAGCGTTTGGTAACTGAGGACACTAATTGTTGAAGCTTTGTAGGTGGAATTCTTTCCCATTCTTGCTTGATGTACGACTTCAGTTGTTCAACAGTCCGGGGTCTCTGTTGTCTTATTTTGCGCTTCATAATGCGACACACATTTTCAAAGGGCGACAGGTCTGGACTGCAGGCAGGCCAGTCGAGTATCCACACTCTTTTACTATGAAGCCACGCTGTTGTAACACGTGCAGAATGTGGCTTGGCATTGTCTTGCTCAAATAAGCAGGAACGTCCCTGAAAAAGATGTTGCTTGGATGGCAGCATGTGTTGCTCCAAAACCTGGATGTACCTTTCAGCATTGATGGTGCCATCTGTAAGTTGCCCATGCCATGGGCACTAACACACCCCCATACCATCACAGATGCTGGCTTTTGAGCTTTGTGCTGGTAACAATCTGGATGGTCTTTTTCCTCTTTTGTTCAGAGGACACAACGTCCATGATTTCCAAAAACAATTTGAAGTGCGGACTCATCAGACCACAGGACACTTTTCCACTTTGCATCTGTGCATTTCGCATGATTTTAGGCCCAGAGAAGGCGGCAGCATTTCTGGATGTTGTTGATGTATGGCTTTTGCTTTGCATGGTAGATTTTTAACTTACACTTGTAGATGTAGCGACAAACTGTGTTAACTGGTTTTCTGAAGTGTTCCTGAGCCCACGCGATAAGATCCTTTACACAATGATGCTGGTTTTTAATGGAGTGCCGCCTGAAGGATCGAAGGTCACGGGCATTCATTGTTGGTTTTCAGTCTTGCCGCATACATGTAGAAAGTTCTCCAGATTCTCTGAATTTTCTGATTATATTATGGACTGTAGATGATGGAATCCCTAAATTCCTTGTAATTGAACATTGAGAAATATTGTTCTTAAACTGTTGGACTATTTTTCATGCAGTTGTTCACAAAGTGGTGATCCTCGCCCCATCTTTGCTTGTGAATGGCTCAGACCTTTGGGGATGCTCCTTTTATACCCAGTCATGAGTGTCCTCAGCTCCCAAATGCTTATTGAGTGTTGTTAGAAGGAAAGGTGATGTAACACAGTGGTAAACATACCACTGTCCCAGTTTTTTTGAAATGTGTTGCAAGCATCCATTTCAAAATGAGCAAACATTAAATATCTTGTCTCTGTGGTGTATTCAATTGAATATAGGTTGAAGAGGATTTGCAAATCATTGTATTTTGTTTTTATTTACATTTTACACAACATCCTAACCTCACTGGAATTGGTGTTGTAACATTAACAGAGATGCCCAAAGGGATTATGGGTAAATTGAGCATCTGGGCACCAGTAGATGGCAGTGTTCTATGCATTTTGACATTGCATTTTGGTTATATCAGACGGTTGTCTAATCACAATTTTAAAAACGGACTTTTAGTTTTTGCCTTTTTTTTTAACAAATAAAAAAAATGGTATATTTTACAAAAGCACACTTATTTGTAAACACCAACACACACCAAACCCTCTGAATAGTTGAAGGCCACATTAAGGTCCCAACAACAGAAATATAATGAAATTCAAACAAATAATTACTTAAATCTGTAATTGAAGAGCAAATAGCACTCCACAATACACAATGTATCTCTATGGTAAAACGCGCCGAGAGCTGCGGAGTTTCACTCCAGTGCAGAAGTAAACTGGTAGTGATGCGTCTGCAATCAAATCAGTATAAGATGTCTGAAATTCGGTTTGCGTTTATTAAATTCCACGCAGATTAAACGCGTGGCCATTTGGTCTCTGATCCACCAGGACTCTTTCTAGAGCTGGCCACCTGTCTAAACTGAGCAATACAGGGAGAAGGGCCTTAGTCAGGGACGTGACCAAGAACCCGATGGTCACTCTGTCAGAGCTCCAACATTGCTCTGTGGAGAAAGGAGACCCTTCCAGATGGATAACCATCTCTGCAGCAATACACCAATCAGGCCTGTATGGTAGAGTGGTCAGACAGAAGCCACTCCTTAATAAAAGGCACATGGCAGCCCACCTGGAGTTAGCCAAAAGGCACCTGAAAGACTCTCAGTCCATGAGATAAAAAATTCTCTGGTCTGATGAAACAAAGATTGAACTCTATGGCGTGAATGCAAGGCGTCATGTTTGGAGGAAACCAGGTACCATCCCTACAGTGAAGCAGGGTGGCAGCATCATGCTGTGGGGATGTTGTTCAGTAGCAGGAACTAGGAAACTAGTCACAATTAAGGGAAAGGTGAATGCAGCAATGTACAGAGACATCCATGTTGAAAACCTGCTCCAGAGCACTCTTGACCTCAGACTGGGGCGACGGTTCATCTTTCAGCAGGACAGTGACCCTAAGAACACAGCTAAGATATCATAGGAGTGGCTTCAGGACAACTCTGTGAATGTCCTTGAATGGCCCAGCCAGAGCTCAGACCTGAATCCAATTGAACATCTCTGGAGACATCTGAAAATGGCTGTGCACTGATGTAGAGGGGTGCATTGGGATTGGGTCCCATGGGACCCAACGCAAATCATGCAGGAGCGGGCAGCCAGAACCTTGCTGTGGGTGGGAGTGGGTGGCTAAAGACAAGATGACTCAGTCAACACAGGATACTAGTGTAAAGTATGCATGTCCACATGCTACTTTCATCTTAAATAATTGTAAATAAAATAAATAAATAAATAAAAAAGACAAGAGGACATTAGCGGAGCAAAGAGAGAGACAGAGACACAGCAGAGGGCAGCGAGTCTCTCTCTCTCTCTCTCTCTCTCTCTCTGTGTCACAGTACAGCAAGTTGCTGCATGCCCTTATAAACGCTGTACTGAACTGAACTGTCACATGAAACTGTCTTTGAACTGAAAACAACCAAATAGTAACGGTATACCTGATCACTGCGTCAAAAGTCATACTAGTCAGGGATTCACAGAAACAAACAATCCCAGAAAGTTCTTTCTTAACAAGCCTAAATGACATGTTTTCTCCCATGGGATGGGAGAAAACACAAAATCAGTGCATCTCTATTATTGTTTTGCGGGTGCGGACGGGACTGGACAAATACATTGTAGGAGCAGGTGGGACTGTAACACACACATGCAGGGTGCGGGTGGGAATGGTCAGAATTTCAGCGGGAGAGGGGGGAGTGGGAGAAGAATATCGTCTCATGCAGGGCTCTACATGATGTTCCCCATACAACCTGATGGAACTTGAGAGGTGCAGCAAAGAGGAATGGGCAAACTGCCTAAACATAGGGCACCAAGCTTGTGGCATCATATCAAGAAGACCTGACGCTGTAATTGCTGCCAATGGTGCCAATCCATTTTGGAATAAGGCTGTAACATAAAATGTGGAAAAAATTAAGAGCTTTGAATACTTTCCGGATGGACTGTAAAACCAGGTGGGAAAGCATTGACTGCATTATGGTGGAACGGACTTATTATCGACAAACATCAATATTTGATTACATGTGTGAAAGTTTTAGTAGTTTTGTTACATACCTGTGTCTCCAAATTCCCCAAAAATATTAATGAAGACATCCGCATCTGTTCCACTGCCTTTCACATCTGCAGTGAAAACACTCACAATGTATTTGTTATCTGGAAAATTAAGACCATAAGTGGAGAAAGAATTAATAAAAGCTTCATACTTCACACAAGGAAACAAGTCAGAGTCATATCCACAGTAAACCCAGTGACATGCAAATATTTCAGATAAAATGCTACATTTTTACAAAAGAAAACATTCAACCCGTACTAGCTATTGATATTCATGACTACTGTACCGGCTAACTCACTGAATACTTGTGATAAGTGAAATGCTGTAAATACCAATAAAACAAGTGCTAACAAATGATTTGAATAAAGAGGCTCTCAGGATTAAGAAATTCCCCACAAAATACTCAAATAACATTGTGAGTGTAAAAATATTAGTTCATGAATGTGGGACACACATTTGGGCATGTCCATAGGGTCCATGGTACCCAGCAGGTCTCTGACAAAAATGCAGTCTCCCTCCGTTTTACTGAGCCAGTTGTTACAAGCAAAGTAGAACCTCATATGAGGCCTGATCACATCCGTCACCACCACTCTGTCCAGGAACCAGCTGGCACTCAGGCCTGTGTTATCATGCTCAATCCTGTAGTAAAAGAAGAACAGATTTTCTCAATGCCCCTGTAAAGTAGAGGCAGCAATATGTATGATGTACAGTACTGTATTATGTACAGTACTGTATATTAATAACATCTGATGCCAAGCTAACAGCGTATATTGATCATGTGCTATTTTGATTACACACACTAAGGGTCTATAAGAATCTTCTCAACCAGTCAACATGTGTTTTGTGGACTTGGAAAAGTGTAGAACTGTGTCCACCAAGGTGTCCTGTGGGGGTGCTGTGGGAGTATGGAATGCCAAAATCACGGCAATGCATGACTCAGTCCATATGAGCAAAGTAGGAGCTCTGCCTGCATTCTCAGCCTCACATCAGTCCTGTTTCCTTTGGGTGCTAGAGTCTGCCAGAGCTACTTCTTGTCACCAAAACTGTTTGTGATTTTCATGGACAGGATTTCAAGGCTCCAACTTATCCCCACTCCTGAACAAGACCTAAGATACTTAAATGTCTCCACTTGGGGCAGCCATTCTTCTCTAACCTACATGGCATAATACGCCCTTTTCTGACAGCAGACCATTGTTTCAAATTGGGAGATGCAAATCCCCATTGCAGTTGATTCTAACCCGGCCTCAAACCTGCCCAGTGCACACTGAAGGTCACACAATGATGGAGTCAGTACAAGCAGAATATTGATCACATGAGAGCGAGCGAGGGATTGGGGCTGTGTCTGAGGTCCTGCAGACACTGCATAGGACTGTCGTGGTGACGAACGAGCTGAGTCAGAAGGCCTGACTCTCAATTTACCAATAAATTTATGCACCTATCCTCACCTATGGTCATCAGCTTCGGGTAATGACTGAAACCACAAGGTCAGTGTGCTGTAATATGTGCCCAAGGGGTGCTATATAGCACCCCTTGGGCACATATTACGGCATTTTGGGATTACCTTTCACTGCTATGCTGATGATACTCAGTTATACATGGCGATAACTGCTGGTCATCTCATTCACATAAAATTCTTAGAAGATTGCCTTGCATCAGTGAGAAGTTAGATGTCTAGAAACTTCCTACTTTTTAACTCTGATAAGACTGAAATGATGGTTCTTGGTCCAGTGAGACATTGGCATCAATTTGACCAGTTAACGCTCAGCCTAGGCTCGTGTCTCATACATCACACTGACAAAGTGAGGAACCTTGGGGTAATTATTGATCCTACATTGTCCTTTGACCTCCACATTAGAAATATTATGAGGACTGCTTTCTACCACCTGTGAAATATAGCAAAGAATCATCCCATCCTGTCTATGACTGATGCTGAGACCCTGATCCGTGCATTTATCTCTTCTAGATTGGACTACTGCAATGTTCTATTTTCTGGTTTACCGCAGTCTAGCATTAGGGCTCTCCAATAGGCTCAAAATGCTGCAGCCAGACGTTTGACATGAAGCAGAAGGTTCGACCACATTACACCCATTTTGGCATCCCTTCACTGGCTTCCTGTCCCTGTGAGATCAGATTTTAAGGTTCTGCTACTAGTCTATAAAATTGTTCACGGACTGGCACCTCCCTACTTAGCTGACCTAATTAAAACTTACGTTTGAGATGGGAGTTGTATTTGTGCTGGCGACCCTCCTGTCCTGTGCACCAACAGCATTTCCTGTATATTTATTTTGTGAATTGTTCTGTAATTTATGTCTGTAGCATGGCCCAAGCAGAGGGTCACCCCTTTGAGTCTGGTCTGCTTGAGGTTTCTTCCTCAGAGGGAGTTTTTCCTTACCACTGTTGCTCTGGGGGTTAGTAAGTTTAGACTTTACTTGTGTGAAGCGCCTTGAAGCAACTCTGTTTGGTACTATATAAATGAAAATAAATTGAAACTGAAAAAAACTAAAGTCACAAAAACAAGTAGCGGAGAATCCTCTGCCGGGTATCGGCTTATATTGACAGGTTGGTGAAAAAAAAAAAAACATGAAAAAGTACCTGATCTTTTTGATCGGTCCAACATTGTGAGTTCTAATTCTGAACACATCTGTTTTGGCTCTTTCAAATGCAGTGCGGCTCCTGAAGGGGGGGAGAGGAAAAAAAAAAGTGTGTGAGAATGGTTCATTTGTAAAAAGGTGATATTATCATTTTGATAGTGTCACGTTTGGTGTTTTTGTTCCTTTTCACTAACAGGTCTAAATAAAATCCAATTTGAAATTAATTCAAATTCTATTTAAAAAAATGAAATGTGATTTTTAAAATATTAAAGTAATGAATCATTTATTAACTGACAAGCCTCAAATAAAAATAAAAGAGCAATAGTTGACAATGAACACTCATCAAAAAATTATTAAAAAGACCTGATGAAATAGGACAGAATTTTCTTATAAATAGCCACAAAGCACTGGAAAAATAATTTATCACAAAAAATCTGTAAAAGGAAACAGTGGTCACACATTTTACATATTTTTGTGTTTATTTATAAGCATTAGATATTTAGCAGTTTCTCCATTAACTTTAAATAAATGTCCTTGACCTTTGCAAAGCCCTGTACATCACATGTGAGTTGGGAAGACAAAATATATTTTTTATTTACATAACAAAAAAAGAAAAAAAAAAGAGAGAATAACTGCATCCACTCATAGCATAATGACCCAAATAATAATAACAATAACAATAATAAAATTATTATTATTATTGTTATGATAAAAAAAACATGCGCATCATGCAAACTTTCTTCCAAAATTCATCTCCAAATCACATCACACAAATTGTTTGAGCACCCAACAAGACAAGCAACACCACAGCATCAAGAAATACCTCTTCTCTGTGCTGTTGAAGAAGATGGGGAAAAAAGTTTAAATTAAAAGATTTTCACAACATTTATCATGTATTTCAGAGATGATATCTAGATTATAGCAAAAACGAATGTATTTGCTTAATGATGGTGTGTAAAAATATAACACATACAGTACTTGCTTTAATTTAGCTAATTCCATGTCCTTAGGCCAAACAGTGCCAGTGTCCAAATTGTAATCAGGTGTGATAGCAATCATCATCATCATCATCTTAATAATCATAATAATGATAAAACAAAACCCTCACTTGCTTGTCAGATGCACTTTGGGAGTGATTCCGTATTCTCCAAACAGAGTGACAAACACGTTGGCATCAGTTCCTGCTCCTCTCTCATCACCAGTAATGGTCACCACCTCGTATACTAACGTGTGACATGACATGATTACAAGGAATGCAGGTTTTACATAGAGATGCAGTTTGATGATTTAATTGCAATCCTCAGACCGCACATTTATAAAAAATATTGTTTTTTTGCGGGAGCTACTGTGTTTGCGTGTTTTTATACATGCACATCTTTAGTAAATCAGTCCCTAAATATGTCTGTGAGTTTGACCCTCAGACAATATAAACTCTTCCCCTCAGTCCATTTATTTCTGTTGTATATATATTGAGCAAAATTCACTCAAAACATTCTGTGGTTTGTATAGTATTCACACCAGCAGGGCAGACTTTATAGGTGTTGGAAGAGAATATCGCAGTGCTGTTGAAATGTAATTACATAAATTACATATGGAATCCAGTATGGGGACACATGGTCAATCAACTTGCCACTGTTACATTGCAACAATGAGCATGACATTTATCCTTTATCTTTAATTTGACATGACAAATCTTCTTTTTCTCTCGGCTGTTCCCGTTAGGTGTCGCAACAGCAGATCAATCGTTTCCATCTCACCCTGTCCTCTGTATCTTCCTCTGTCACACCAACAACCTGTTTGTCCTCCCCCATCACATCCATAAACCTCCTCTTTGGCCTCCCTCTTCCCCTCCTACCTGGTGGCTCCATCCTCAGCATCCTTCTCCCTATATACCCTGTGTTCCTCCTCTGCACATGTCCAAACAATCTCAATCTCACTTCTCTAAGACTGTCTCCAAACCGTCCCACCTGAGCTGTCCCTCTGATATGTTCATTCCTAATTCTGTCCATCCTTGTCATTCCCAAAGAGAATTGTAACATCTTCAGCTCTGCCACCTCCAGCTCTGCCTCTTGTCTTTTTGTTTGTGCCACAGTCTCTAAGCTGTACAACATAGCTGGTCTTGCTACTGTCTTGTAGACTTTCCCCTTCACTCTTGCGGATATTGTTCAGTCAGAAATCACTCCTGCCACCTTTCTCCTCTCACTCTCTTCTTCACCTCTCTACCACACTCTACATTACTTTGAACAGTTCACCCCAAATATTTAAGCTCATCTACTTTCACCACTTCCTACTCCTTGTAACTGCATTTTTCCACTGGGCTCCCTCTCATTCACACACATGTACTCAGTCTTGCTCTGACTGACTTTCATTCCCCTTCTCTCCAGAGCATATCTCCACATTTCAAGGCCAGACTCAACCTGCTCTCTACACTTGCTACAGATCACAATGTCATCTGCAAACATCATAGTCCATGGAGACTCCTGTCTGATCTCATCCGTCAACCTGTCCATCAGACTCAACCTGCTCTCTACACTCGCTACAGATCACAATGTCATCTGCAAACATCATAATTCATGAAGACTCCTGTCTGATCTCATCCGTCAACCTGTCCATCACTATCGCAAACAAGAAAGGACTCAGAGCTGATCCTTGGTGTAATCCCACCTCCACTTTGAATGAATCTGTCATTCCTACTGTACATCTCACTGTACTCACACTATCCTTGTACATGTCCTGCACTACCCTCCCATACTCCTCTGCTACTCCAGATTCCCTCATATAATACCACAACTCTTCTCTTGGCACCCTGTCACAAGTTTTCTAAATTCACAAACACAAGATGTAACTCCTTCTGGCCTTCTCTATACATCTTCATCAGTACTCTCAGAGCAAACACTGCATCTGTATTGTTCTTTCTTGGCATGAAACCATACTGCTGCTCACAGATCTTCACCTGTTTTCTAAGCCTTACTTCTACTACTCTTTCCTATAACTTCATGTTGTGGCTAATCAGCTTAATGCCTCTGTAGTTACTGTAATT
This sequence comes from Thalassophryne amazonica, assembly GCF_902500255.1. Lineage (NCBI taxonomy): Eukaryota > Metazoa > Chordata > Actinopteri > Batrachoidiformes > Batrachoididae > Thalassophryne > Thalassophryne amazonica. The sequence continues at coordinate 77,754,451 of NC_047107.1, read as the reverse complement.
CTGCACATTACCCTTGTTCTTAAAAATAGGAACCAGCACACTTCGTCTCCACTCTTCAGGCACTTAGATTTTATTAAACAATTTATTAAACAATCTGGTTAGAAACTCCACTGCCATCTCTCCTTAACAGTCCCATGCCTCCACTGGAATGCCATCTGGACCATTTGCCTTTCAACTCTTCCCACGTGCAGGACCAACAGACTGAAAAACTGTCTCAGGCCATCAGACTGTACAACTCCTCATTCGAGGGGGAGGAGGAGTAACAGGAAGACAGAGGACAGGAAGAAGAGGAGCAGTTGTGGCCAGTAAGCCAGTAGTTCTGGTATTTATATTGTATTTACTTTATCCAAATTGTTACTTACTTTTGCTACCCTTACCTTGTGTGCTACTGTCTAATGCTGCTGGAACCTTAATTTCCCTGAGGGAGTCTGCCCAAGGGGTTAATAAAGTTCTATCTAATCTAATCTAATCTAATCTAATCCTCTTCATAGCTGTCCTCAATTTATCCTTACTAATCTCTTTGCACTTCCTGATTTACTCTCTCCACATCATCTGGCCTTTACTCTCTCTCATTTTCTTCATTCATCAGCTTCATTCATCTCTTAAGTTGTCAGCAATTTACCATCTATATGCTTTCTTACCCTAACCTGCCGCACATCCTTTCCAGCTCAGTCCTTTTGTTTGGCCAATCGGTACAAGTCCTTTTCTCCTTCCTTACTATTCAACTTCTTGTACAGCCTGCTATGTACCTTTTCCTTAGCTTTTGCCACTTCTCTTTTCACCTTATGCCACATCTCCTTGTACTCCTGCCTACTTTCTTCATCTCTCCAACTATCCCAATTCTTTTTCGCCAACCTCTTTCCTCTTATGCTTTCCTGGACATCTTCATTCCACCACTAAGTCTCCTTGTCTTCCTTCCACTGCCCAGATGTCACACTTAGTACCACCCTAGCTGTCTCCCTCACCACAGTTGTCCAAAATTGCTTCCCTTCCATCCAGTGCATCTCTCACCTACTCGCTGAATTTCACACAACAGTCTTTTTCCTTAAGCTTCTATCATCTGATCCTTTGTTGAGCTCTCATTTTCCTCATCTTCAAGCACAGAGAAAACCGTCACTGCAGGACGTTCACACCTGTCCGACCATGTGTACCTCCCGACAGCGAGTGGATCTTTTTGCGGTTCGCCTATTGTTTTTTTTTTTTTCATTCTTTTTCGGCCGGTTTCTCTGTCTTCTGCCCAACTTCATTTTATGTATGAAGGTGCCATAAAGTAAGTATTCACCACAGCCATGTCCATCCTTTTTACGAAATCACCTACCATCCGTCCTTCCACATTCCTGTCCTTGATACCACATCTACCTCTGTTCCCTTCACCAACATGCCCATTGACGTCCACTCCAATCACCACGCTTTCTTGCTTGGGCACACTCTCCACCACCTCATCTAACTCGTTCCAGAAATCATCTTTGTCCTTCTGTTCATAATCTACAGTGGGGAAAATAAGTATTTGACCCCCTGTCAGTTTTCCCACCTACAAAGAATGGAGAGGTCTGTAATTTTTATCGTAGGTACACTTCAACTGTGAGAGACAGAATCTAAAAATAAAATCCAGAAAATTACATTGTATGATTTTTTAAATAATTAATTTGCATTTTATTGCATAAAATAAGTATTTGACCCCCTACCAACCAGCAAGAATTCTGGCTGTCACAGACCTGTTACTTTTTCTTTAAGAAGCCCTCTTATTCTGCACTCTTTACCTGTATTAAATGCACCTGTTTGAACTTGTTACCTGTATAAAAAACACCTGTTCACACACTCAATCAATCACACTCCAACCTGTCCACCATAGCCAAGACCAAAGAGCTGTCTAAGGACACCAGGGAGAAAAAACTGTAGACCTGCACAAGGCTGGAATGGACTACAGGACAACAGGCAAGCAGCTTGGTAGAAGACAACTGTTATGATTATTTATTAGAAAGTGGAAGAAACACAAGATGACTGTCAATCTCCCTCGGTCTGGGATTCCATGCAAGATCTCACTTTGTGGGGTAAGGATGATTCTGAGAAAGCTCAGAACTACACAGGAGGACCTGGTCAATGACCTAAAGAGAGCTGGGACCACAGTCACAAAGACTACATTAGTAACACATGATGCTGTCATGGTTTAAAATCCTGCAGGGCAGCAAGGTCCCCCTGCTCAAGCCAGCACGTCGAGGCCCGTTTGAAGTTCACCAGTGACCATCTGGACGATGCAGAGGTGCATGGGAGAAGGCCATGTGGTCAGATGAGACCAAAATAGAGCTTTTTGGAATCAACTCCACTTACCATGTTTAGAGGATGAGAACAACCCCAAGAACACCATCCCAACTGTGAAGCATGATGGTGGAAACATCATACTCAGGGGGTGCCCTTCTGCAAAGGGGACAGGATGACTGCACTGTATTGAAGGGAGGATGGGTGGGGTCATGTATTGCGAGATTTTGGCAAACAACCTCCTTCCCTCAGTAAGACCATTGAAGATGGGTCATGGCTGGGTCTTCCAGCATGACAATGACCCCAACCACACAGCCACGGCAACTAAGGAGGGACTCCGTAAGAAGCATTTCAAGGTCCTGTAGTGGCCTGGCCAGTCTACAGACCTGAACTCAATAGAAAATCTTTGGAGGGAGCTGAAACTCCAAACCTGAAAGATTTGGAGAAGATCTGTATGGAGGAGTGGACGAAAATCCCTGTTGCAGTGTGTGAAAACTTGGTCAAGAACTACAGGAAACATCTGACCTCTGTAATGGCAGACAGATGTTTCTGTACCAATTATTAAGCTCTGTTTTTCTAGGGGGTCAAATACTTATTTTATGCAATAAAATGCAAATTAATTATTTAAAAATCATACAATGTGATTTACTGGATTTTTTTTAGATTCTGTCTCTCACAGTTGAAATGTACCTATGATAAAAATTACAGACCTCTCCATTCTTTGCAGGTGGGAAAACCTGCAATACTGACAGGAGATCAAATACTTATTTTTCCCACTGTACCTGTGGGGCATATGCACTGATGATATTCAGCATCATCCCTTCAATTTCCAACTTCATACTCGGACACTCGCCTAACCTACAACACATTTTTAACATACTCTTCCTTTAAAATGACCGCATCACCATTTCACAACTTGAACCCACCACCTATGCTCCTGCTCTTACTTTCCTTCCACTTGGTCTCTTGCACACACAATATATCTGCCTTTCTACTCTCCAACATATCAGCTAGCTCTCTCCCTTTACCAGTCATACTGCCAACATTCAAACTTCCGACTTTCACTTCCTTCTCCTGCTGTCTCTGAAAACATTTTCCTCCTCCTCCTCTTCTTCACCCAGCAGTATCCCAGCTTCTGCCAGCACCCTGTTGGGCAATGGCACAGGTGGCGGTTGTTGTTAAGCTGGGCCTCGACCAATCCGGTATGGAAATTCGATTTGTAATCTGCATGGTTATGTTGGCTTGTTTTGCACTGGATGGCCTTCCTGATGCAACCCTGCTCATTTATCTGGATTGCGACTTGGCACGCAGAATGGACTGGCTGCACACCCCATGTGGTTGAGTTAATTTTGACATGACAAATGTAAGTCCTTTCGGCTGCTCCCTTGTTTGCACTCGGGTTTGCACAGTAAATCCAAGGTGGATCTGCATGTTGAATTGGCACAAGTTTTATGCCGGATGCCCTTCCTGACGCAACTCCACATTGGAGAAATGTGGCAGGGGTGGGATTTGAACTCAGAGCCTTCTGAACTGAAACCAAGCGCATTAACCACTTGGCCACCACCCCACTTGGCCACCACATGACAAATGCAGACCAATATTTAACATGAACTGTTAAAACTGTTTCTTTGTGGAGAAACGAGAACCTTCCATAAGGACAACCATCTCTGCAGTAAGCCACTAATCAGGCCAGTATGGTAGAGTGGTGAGATGGAAGCCAATCCTTTATAAAAGGCACATGGCAGCCCACCTGGAATTTGCCAAGAGGCACCTGAAGGACTCTCAGACCATGAGAAACAAACTTCTTTGGTGTGATGAGACAAAGATTGAACACGTTGGTGTAAATGCCAGGTGTAATGTTTGGAGGAAACCAGGCACCATCCCTACAGTGAAGCATGGTGGTGACATCATCATACTGTGAGGACATTTTTCAGCAGCAGGAACTGGAAGATTAGTTGGGATTGAGGGAAAGATGAATGCAGCAATGTACAGAGACATCCTGGAAGAAAACCTGCTCCAGAGCCCGCTTTACCTTAGACTGTGGCAATGGTTCATCTTTCAAAAGGACAATGACCCTAAGCACACAGCCAAGATGTCAAAGGAATGACTTCAGGACAACTCTGTGAATGTCCTTGAGTGACCCCGCCAGAGCTCAGACCTGAATCAGAATGAACATCTCTGAAGAGATCTGAAAATGGCTGTGCACCGACGCTCCCCATCCAACCTGATGGAGCTTGAGAGGTGCTGCAAAGAGGAATGGGCAAAACTGCCCAAAGATAGGTGCACCAAGCTTGTGGCATCATATTCAAGAAGACAAGACCAGACACCTAAGTGGCTCTACGCTACTCTTTTCTACTCTTCTATTTTACTCTTCCTTTTTAGATATTTAAATATACCTTAGTATACTAGCATAGTTCCACCTTATAAATGGAATATAATATATACGGTCTATTTGAAGAGTTTCAGTCAGGTTTTAGAATTCATCATAGTACAGAAACAGCATTAGTGAAGGTTACAAATGATCTTCTTATGGCCTCGGACAGTGGACTCATCTCTGTGCTTGTTCTGTTAGACCTCAGTGCTGCTTTTGATACTGTTGACCATAAAATTTTATTACAGAGATTAGAGCATGCCATAGGTATTAAAGGCACTGCGCTGCAGTGGTTTGAATCATATTTGTCTAATAGATTACAATTTGTTCATGTAAATGGGGAATCTTCTTCACAGACTAAAGTTAATTATGGAGTTCCACAAGGTTCTGTGCTAGGACCAATTTTATTCACTTTATACATGCTTCCCTTAGGCAGTATTATTAGACGGTATTGCTTAAATTTTCATTGTTACGCAGATGATACCCAGCTTTATCTATCCATGAAGCCAGAGGACACACACCAATTAGCTAAACTGCAGGATTGTCTTACAGACATAAAGACATGGATGACCTCTAATTTCCTGCTTTTAAACTCAGATAAAACTGAAGTTATTGTACTTGGCCCCACAAATCTTAGAAACATGGTGTCTAACCAGATCCTTACTCTGGATGGCATTACCCTGACCTCTAGTAATACTGTGAGAAATCTTGGAGTCATTTTTGATCAGGATATGTCATTCAAAGCGCATATTAAACAAATATGTAGGACTGCTTTTTTGCATTTACGCAATATCTCTAAAATCAGAAAGGTCTTGTCTCAGAGTGATGCTGAAAAACTAATTCATGCATTTATTTCCTCTAGGCTGGACTATTGTAATTCATTATTATCAGGTTGTCCTAAAAGTTCCCTAAAAAGCCTTCAGTTAATTCAAAATGCTGCAGCTAGAGTACTGACGGGGACTAGAAGGAGAGAGCATATCTCACCCATATTGGCCTCTCTTCATTGGCTTCCTGTTAATTCTAGAATATAATTTAAAATTCTTCTTCTTACTTATAAGGTTTTGAATAATCAGGTCCCATCTTATCTTAGGGACCTCGTAGTACCATATCACCCCAATAGAGCACTTCGCTCTCAGACTGCAGGCTTACTTGTAGTTCCTAGGGTTTGTAAGAGTAGAATGGGAGGCAGAGCCTTCAGCTTTCAGGCTCCTCTCCTGTGGAACCAGCTCCCAATTCAGATCAGGGAGACAGACACCCTCTCTACTTTTAAGATTAGGCTTAAAACTTTCCTTTTTGCTAAAGCTTATAGTTAGGGCTGGATCAGGTGACCCTGAACCATCCCTTAGTTATGCTGCTATAGACGTAGACTGCTGGGGGGTTCCCATGATGCACTGTTTCTTTCTCTTTTTGCTCTGTATGCACCACTCTGCATTTAATCATTAGTGATCGATCTCTGCTCCCCTCCACAGCATGTCTTTTTCCTGGTTCTCTCCCTCAGCCCCAACCAGTCCCAGCAGAAGACTGCCCCTCCCTGAGCCTGGTTCTGCTGGAGGTTTCTTCCTGTTAAAAGGGAGTTTTTCCTTCCCACTGTAGCCAAGTGCTTGCTCACAGGGGGTCGTTTTGACTGTTGGGGTTTTACATAATTATTGTATGGCCTTGCCTTACAATATAAAGCGCCTTGGGGCAACTGTTTGCTGTGATTTGGCGCTATATAAAAAAATTGATTGATTGATTGATTGATTGATACGATATACCTTACTGAATTTTTATGAGGCTGTAATTGCTGCCAAAGGTGCAACATTAAGGTAATGAGCAAAGTGTGTGAATACTTATGTACATGTGATTTATTGTTATTTTTAATAAATTTGCAAAAATTAAAAAAACTTTTTCATGTTGTTATTATGGGGTGTAGTGAGTAGAGTTTAATGAATTGAAATGAAATGAATTTAAGCCATTTTGGAATACGGTTGTAACATAACAAAAAGTGAAAAAGTGAAGTGCTGTGAATACTTTCCAGATGTACTGTATTATACTGGAATATTTTTATTATTGCATTGAAAGTTTTGTTTAGTACAGTTTCCTTGCATGAAAGTACATTTTGCCACTTTTCAACTTGTGTGTTGCTCTTTCCAGTGAGTCATAGTGCTGTGGTAATGAAACTCATAGGATGTTTGCGCACCACTTTGAACATTTTAAAGAACCACCACTAGAAATAACATTAAAAATGGACACAGTGTCTTTTGCGACAGGTCTGAAAACACTCCTGATTTAACCCAAGTTGTAGCTACTTTATTGCACATTCAGACAAGATGAGTTAGATTTATAGTCCATTCTAGCTTTATATGTTAATTGTACGTATATGACGCTACCATGTAAGACAGCAACTTGTTTGCCTTTTGCACACTTTAAAGGTTGAAGAAAAAAAAATTGTCATTACCTTTTTTCTTGTGATATTCATCTTCATAGTTCTCAACCATTTCTGGCTCATAGCTGCGGAGCTCTTTCTCGTAAATTTCCACATAATTTTCAACCTTCTTTTTTTTGCCTTTTGTCTTCTTTGTGTCCTCATCACTGCCCCCCTTTAGTGAACCTTTCTTCTTTTTGTCCTTGTCTTTCTTTTTCTTCTTCGGTTCTTCTTCATCTCCACTGGCTTGATCTTCCTCATTTTCTGAGTCTTTCTTGGATTTTTTGTCATCTTTGGATTTTTTGTTCTTTAAACCCATTCTGTCCTACATCAATGACTTCCACTTTGCTCCTTGCTGAGTTCTTTCAATCACATCAGTCAGTTGTTCTGCTTCCTTTTTATATTTTGCATCTTTCTTGTACGCTGAGACTCATTGCTCAAGTCCTCTTAGAACTCCTTCTTCTTTGTGACCTGTTCTTTAGCGTTACCTTTATTTATTTATTTTTTGGCAATTCTCACGTTAGACCCTGATGTGACAGAACTGGATCCTTCTTCATCAATCTCTTTAAAGTTCTTTCCTTCGCTGATTCATTTAGCTACTCCGTTGTCTTATTGGGCTTTGGTTCTTGATCCTCTTCTGGTCTCGTCACCTGGATCTTTGGTTTCCCTCTCTGTTCTCTGTCCAGTCTTTTTCGCCATCTTTAATTTATTTACTACCTTGTAACTGATTCCAGTGTGTTCCGGTGAAACTTGATTAATCTGACCCGTGACCAGGGTGGTTCTGTGTCAGAGCTCACAGATTGATGTTTGGCAGGTGGATGGGGAAGGCCCTCTGTGTTGCACACATAACAACAACAACTCTTCCACATTCTTTAACCATGGTCATTTCCAACAGTACCTGTCAGCTGATGAGAGAATAGAGAGTTGCTGCATTTTATAAAACAAAAAAGGTAACCTATTAATTTGACTATCAGCAGAGAGTGGTAGAAATTATTCCATCTTAGAATAAGGATAGAAACCAGAAAAATAATTTCAGAGTTCTGGGATTTCACATAAATCAAACAATGGTTACCTAACAAAAGTCATGTTGTTAACCTTGTTTATTTTGTTGGTGTGGAGGTTAGTGACAGAGGTGGGACGAAGTCACTCTCAAGTCATGAATCTGCAAGTCCCAAGTCAAGTCTCAAGTCAGCTTGCAAGCAATTATGTTGTGTGTTGGGGGGGTGTGGCTGGACATTTTGGTGTTTTTTTCTTTTCTTTGCTCTCCAGGTGGTATGCAAACTGATTTATTGTCTGTGGAGAAGGTGCTGGCAGAAGAGTCCTTCACCCTCATCAACGTTATGTGCAGCACCTGTGGATGGTGCTCACGTGCAACCTTAAAGACTTTCAGCTGAAGCAGATAATGAGATGGCGTTCTGCATTTAAGCCATGTGTGATTCAAGCAGAATTGCCGGGAACTCGACCTTGTGATGTTCGTTTGTGAGACGCTGAGGACCGCGCCTGGGTTTGACACATCGTGCCTGTGAAGGAAGAAGGGTGAGGGACACATGCTGTCAGCACACATCAGAGGTGATTAATTGTTTGACTAATTGTTGATAGTAACTTGGTATTTTGTTACGCAGTATATTTGAATTGTGATGAGAATTGTGCAGCTCGCTTCTCACTGCCGTGGCGTGCGGACTGGTGATCCTCCACCTGTTGTGAGAAGCTGCTCATTTACATAAAGCTTAAATACAGACCTGAATGTGTTGCTGATAGTGTGTGCCTTTTGAAGGATATTGGTTGTAGCTGCTGACTTACCTCACCTTTTCTATCCTTCGCAGAGAGTTGGTTTGTCGTGTCCACCTGGGGGGTGTTTGGCGGTAAACGTGGGTCCAGAAGCGCCGGGCCTCGATCCTTTTAGGCGCTGGAGAGCGTGCCAGCCTTCACTCCACCAGACTGACGCTGTTTTAGTTTGTACACGTTGTTATGCACCAAAGGGTGGAAGAAATAAATTGTTTTTGTTATTGGAACCACTTTCTGGTTATTTTAGCGCTGGGTTCCGTCAGACGCAGGTCCGCTCCTCAACCCGCGTCGACACATAACAAATTAGTGGTCATTACGACTTGAGACTTGACTTGGGACTTGCTGATTCATGACTTGAGAGTCACTTGATGGTGACTTTGTACCACCTTTGCACAGTAAATTTTGCAGAGTAAAATAAACTCTGCCAGGATAACATTTGGTGCCAGTCTAAATAGAGTTAAATACACACTATTATAGAGTGAAATCAGCTGTACCGTCTTGTCAAATCACATTTTTCAACTCCAATAAGAATAATTCACAGCATGATAGAGTTGATTTTATCCTGTGATAGAATTGATTTGGCACTGTGATAGAGTATATTTAACTCTGTTTGGACTGGGACCAAATGTTATCCTGGCAGAGTATATTTTACTCTGCAAATTTTACTGTGTGGTTAGTGATGCTGAAACTGAGTAAGCAGAGCGTCTGGGTATTCTTTATCATAAAAAATGCTTGTGTATGTTTACGTGATAAGTAGTATTTTTTAAACTACCAATTATCAAGCTTTGCATGACTGTGGTAGGATTACATACCAAAGGAGCAATCACTGGGGGGGGGGGATAGGAACGGGTGTCATTGAAGCATGATGGCCGAGTGTCTGACTTGTTCACTATTCATATCAAGCTTTCTTATCCTCTTGTAGGTAAGTCCTTTCTAGCTGCTCCCTTGTTTCACGCGGGGTCACCACAGCAGATCCGAGGTGGACCTGCATGTTTATTTGGCACATATTTTACAGCAGGTGCCCTTTCAGCATGGATGGCATGATGGATTTGTGGTTTGCACTGATGCCTCACAGCAAGCATACACAGCATACAACTTTACAGGAGTTAACATTTAGAATGAAAACACTCAGGCAAAAATTGCTATTATGTACTGCAAATGAGAGAGAGTTAGAGAAAGAGAGAGAGAGAGAGGGGAAATGTTCCAGCTCTAAAATGTCCCAGTTTTACTTGTAGTTTTCACTGCAAACAGCAGAGGGAGACATCTTCATTTGTATTCACAACCGTCTATATATGTATCTTTGCTCATTCTCACCTCTGGGCTGGCATCCTCTAACCAAAACATCCCTCTGGATCTTGCCATCATCCTCATCAATTGCAAACCATCGATTGATTGGAAATTGCCACTCTGTACTTTTCACAGATGAGAGCAGGTTCAGTCTGAGCACATGTGACAGACGTGAATGTGTCTGGGGATGCTGTGGAGAATGTCACACTATCTGCAACATCATTCAGCATGACGAGTTTGTCAGTGTGAGTCAGTGATGGTCTGGGGAGACATATCCCTGGAAGGACACACAGATCTCTACAGGCTAGACAACAGCACCCTGACTGCTATTAGCTGTTGGGATGAAATCCTTGTGCACGATAATGCCCAATGTCATGTGGTGAGAGTATGCAGGCAGTTCCTGGAGGATGAAGGAATTGATACCATTGACTGGGTCCCACGCTCGCCTGAACTAAGTCCAATACAACACCTCAGGGACGTTATGTGATGTCATAAGGCTGCATTTCAGACTGTCCAGGAGCAAGTGATGCCCTGGTCAAGCTCTGGGAGGAGATCCCCAGTGGTACTATCCATCGTCTCATTAGTACCACTCACCGACATTGTCAGGCACACATATAACCATGTGGGGGCCACACAAACTACTGACTAGCATTTTGAGTTTCTGCAATGAAATTTTAGCAAAATGGACAAGACTGTTGCATCATTTTCTTTGCTTTGATTTTTGAGGTGTCTTTGAATTCAGTCCTCTGGAGGTTGACAATTTTCATGTCTGTCAACCAGTGTGGCATTCTTTTGTTCATAACACATTAACTAACCACTCTAATACACGAAACATATCCAGCATGATTTTTTTTCTCATTGAGATCTGATGTGTTTTCACTGTGTTCCTTTAATTTTTTTGAGTATGTGTATATGTATATATAACCCCAATTCCAATGAAGTTGGGACGTTGTGTAAAATGTAAATTAAAAACAGAATACAATGATTTGAAAATCATTTCAACCTATATTCAATTGAATACACCACAAAGACAAGATATTTAATGTTCAAACTAATAAACTCTATTGTTTTTGTGCAAATATTTGCTCATTTTGAAATGGATGCCTGCAACATGTTTCAAAAAAGCTGGGACAGTGGTATGTTTACCATTGTGTTACATCACCTTTCCTTCTAACAACACTCAATAAGCGTTTGGGACCTGAGGACAATAGTTATTGAAGCTTTGTAGGTGGAATTCTTTCCCATTCTTGCTTGATATACGACTTCAATTGTTCAACAGTCCGGGGTCTCCATTTTCGTATTTTGCGCTTCACATTTCCAAAGGGCGACAGGTCTGGACTACAGGCAGGCCAGTCTAGTACCCACACTCTTTTACTACGAAGCCACGCTGTTGTAACACGTGCAGAATGTGGCTTGGCATTGTCTTGCTGAAATAAGCAGGGACGTCCCTGAAAAAGATGTTACTTGGATGGCAGCACGTGTTGCTCCAAAACCTGGATGTACCTTTCAGCATTGATGGTGCCATCACAGATGTGTAAGTTGCCCATGCCATGGGTGCTAACACACCCCCATACCATCACAGATGCTGGCTTTTGAACTTTGTGCTGGTAACAATCTGGATGGTCTTTTTCCTCTTTTGTCCAGAGGACACAACGTCCATAATTTGCAAAAACAATTTGAAATGTGGACTCATCAGACCACAGCACACTTTTCCACTTTGCGTCTGTCCATTTCAAATGAGCTCGGGCCCAGAGAAGGCGGCAATGTTTCTGGATGTTGTTGATGTATGGCTTTTGCTTTGCATGGTAGAGTTTTAACTTGCAATTGTAGATGTCGTGAAGAGCTGTGTTAACTGACAATGGTTTTCTGAAGTGTTCCTGAGCCCACGTGGTAAGATCCTTTACACAGTAATGTTGGTTTTGAATGCAGTGCCGCCTGAGGGATCAAAGGTCACGGGCATTCAGTGTTGGTTTTCAGCCTTGCCACTTACGTGTAGAAAGTGGCAAGTTCTTCTGATAGTATTATGGACTGTAGATGATGGAATCCCTAAATTCCTTACAATTGAACTTTCAGAAACATTGTTCTTAAACTGTTGGACTATTTTTTCGTGCAGTTGTTCACAAAGTGGTGATCCTCGCCCCATCTTGGCTTGTGAATGGCTGAGCCTTTTGAGGATGCTCCTTTTAAACCCAATCATGACACTCACCTGTTTCCACTTAGGTGTTCTTTGAACATTCATCAACTTTTCCAGTCTTTTGTTGCCACTGCCCCAGCATTTTTGAAACGTGTTGCAGACATCCATTTCAAAATGAGCAAGTATTTGCACAAAAACAAAAAATGTCTATCAGTCTGAACATCAAATATCTTGTGTTTGTGGTGTATTCAATTGAATACTGGTTGACAAGGATTTGCAATTCAATGTATTCTGTTTTTATTTTACACAATGTCCCAACCAGACTGGAATTGGGGTTTTGTGTGTGTGTGTGTGTGTGTGTGTGTGTGTGTATATATATATATATATATATATATATATATACAAATGAAAAACTGAAATTATGAAAATACTGCCTGGTGTAAAATACATTTAAGAACCCATTCCATCCATGCTCATTGTTTCTTCAGGTTTCCAGGTTTTGTCTCCCCTTAAACAATGCTTTCTTTGACTGCACAGTAGACAACTCACCTGGTGTGATGATGATTCTAACCACAATGGCTCCATGCATGTTCTTCCTCATTCTTGTACTGAAACTTTAGCATCAGCAGTGAGTGCAGCACCATCACTTCACTTATGAAGTGCTTTGTGGCAACTGGCTCAGCATTTTCCACTGCAGTTTAAAGCTAAAATACTGACTGAAAAAAGAAAAAGAAAAAAGAACAAAATTATATCACATTTTTTGCTGTGATGATTATTTCTTACATCCATCCATTCGTTTTCTAAACCCACTTATTCTAATTAAGTATGTGTGTGTGTTAGAGCCTACCCCAGTGGTCAGCGGATGAGAGGAAGGGTACACCCTGAACAGGACTTCGGTTTATCACAGGGCTACATATTGACAGACAAACATACACCTACAGTCAAATTAAACTTTTCAATTTACCTAACTTTCTAGAAGTAGGAGGAAGCCGGAGCACCAAGAAGGGGAGAAGGTACAAATTCCAGACAGAAAGGACCAGGCTGGGCTATCTCCCTGCGATACACCTGCTACACCTCTAAACCACCATACTGCCCTATTTCTTACATGTTCATTTCAAACATAAGCAAACTGTTTTAAATGATGTACCAGAATAAAGTCAGACTGTTGCCTTTTTTAACTGTTACCATCAGAATGTGCTGCCATCACAGTTGTTGCACAACAAGTGATTGATTAAAAGGTGTAAGCATTCAAGCTGTTTTTATAATTTTAAATCATGTGGTACTTGTAGGTAAAGTCTTGCTGTATCAAGGCCCAAAATGATTTTCTCCTTGAATGTTACCCTGATGGTGTAACAACTTGGGCGTGATGTATGATGTAGAAAGCCCTCAGACAATGGCTCCCTCACAACTGGCAAAGGTCCTTGGGTCTACATGGTCTATTCAATGGTTAGAGTTAAAAAGAGGGGCTGGGCAGTTGAGACTAGCATTTGGTTATTAGTAAAAGTATACATGTTATGTTTCATTAATGAAATCAGTGCTTGACTTGGTCAGCTAAAAGGGAACCCCAAATAGATATCTCCCCACTGCATTTTGACCTTGTCAAAAGGATCTGTCACAACAGAATGATACATCTTTGTGGCATCTGGTGGGATTTATAAACACTAGATTTCTCCTCGTCAGACCAGTCCTGCACCTGGTCAGCCACAGGAGAATCCCCAATCAAAAATGAAGGAAGATATTTCAATTTGGATTAAACTTTCTTACAGTACAGTTGCAGTCAGAGTTTAAAACTACTATATCATATTTTATTTATGACATATTTTATTTAATTCTAGCTACTGTTTAACAAGAAAAAATAAGTCCTATAATAGCCCTGAGACCTATTGATCCCGTACTTATCTCCAAACACTGTAGCATGAATTGGATGAGAGTAAAGTCTGTTGCTGTGCAGTTGAACAATAATCTCCACAAGAAGGGGATCAAACGTTGAAGATCAATTATATTTCCAAAGATTGGATTGAGTACATCTATATATTAATAGCCAAGTGGTCTCTTTTTGTGTACGTGCATGAAAATTCAGTAAGGTATATCTTATAAATTATATTCCAATTCTAAGGTGGAACTATGCCAGTATACAAAGGTATATCTGAATATCTAAAAAGGAAGACTAAAATAGGAGAGTAGAAAAGTGTTGAATAGAGCCACTTAGGTGCCTGGTCTTGAGAACCCAGGATGGTAGGTTAAAAAGCTTTTTTATCCCATGGGAACTCTCTGTAGAAGAATTTTTAGGTCCTTATTTGAACTATGATGAACTATCAAGTGTCCTGATCTGAACTGTATGTCCTCTGGCTGAACTAGCAGGTGTTCAACCCAAAAAAAGGGCTCTATTAGTCATTCAGTCTGTCAGGGGCTTTCCAAGGCCTCTTAGGTGCTTTCCCGCAGGCCACGTGCAGGGGGCCTCAGGCCAGCTGCACCTGTGGCTGAGGCCACGTGCGGGGGGCCTCAGGCCAGCTGCACCTGTGGCTGAAGGTCTTTTAAAAAAATCAGTTGTAAATCCTTCAAGTTTTAATGGGAGCGTTTGTCACATTGAAATAATGGCCTAACACCTGCTTAGGGTTCACTAGAGGACGCTTCCAATAGAAAACCATGTTTTGGGAATAAAATAAATAAAAAAGTCGAAGGAGGAGCGATGCCCGCGGGTCTCCAATAAATAGATGAGTGCGGTTGTCACATATTCAGTCTCTCTAGAGGACTCAGTTTGTCTAAGCTCTGTGTCGAAGGCTTAAATAAACTTAAAAACTCTGTGCATTTTATCTTGCTTAAGGCTGAATTATTCTAAAGTGTTGTGTCCTTTTCTAGCATATCACTTGCAATTAGTTTGTGTTATCTAAAAGACGACATCCCGAGAAGACTAAAGACGAACCACGACAGAACTTGGCGAGCCAGCTTCAGGAGGGTCCAGGGGCATTCCGGCAGCCTGGGGCAGTCCAGCTCATCCCTCCAGACCGTAAATAACAGTGATCACGACTAAAAGGTAAGCAGAAACCTTTTGTAACTTCTGCACGATCTGGAGGAGTGAGTCGGGATTTCCGCCCAAGGTGACAGGTGATATTTTTAATTGCCTCTTACCCAAAAGAACCTGGACTAAGAAAATTGATAAGAGACTAAAAAAGATAAGATTGAAAATTATCAGGCCTTGTAGATAAAATGCTCAGAAGGTGTGTGTGTTCCCGGGAAAAAGAATGTCTGTGTGAGTGAAAGGTCAGGAATGTTCATGAACTCTGGTGCGGAAAAGAGTGCATGGAGAACTAACCTGGATGCTTGGGGAATAATTGGTGTTGAAATTCGTTATTAATGTGCCGGCTGATAGCATGCGCTGTAGGGGTTAGTTTAGGGGAGTATACTGACAAATAGGTACAAGATAATACGAGGTTATTTAAAGAAAAAGAGACGGAAGTAAAATAAGTGAGGAACAAGAGTTTAACAAGAGAATACGTGCAGAGAAAGCACAAGATAAGCGCCTGAGGGGGCGCAGTAGAAATACCGTACGTGATAAAGAGATTTAAAGAGAAAAGTGCAAAGTAGCACAGCTGACAGTAAGTAAAAGAGCTCAATAAAGGACGTCATTTTTTAAGAAAAGAGAAAAACTATAAAAAAAAAATAAAATAAGTAGAGAGTTAGTGCAGAATACATAAGAATTAATGAAGCAGAAAATAGTGCAGTAAGGCACCAAATACACGCTTGTGGGGCGTGGGAGAAGCATAAGTAATTAAGTACACAGTAATATGAGTTTTTTTAAGAAAAGAAAAAGAGAGTATTTTCAGTGCAAAGGCACAGTAAGCTCACGAGGAGCTCAGTAAGTGAAAAAAGTAGAAGAAAGTGCAGAAAGGCACAGGATACGCACGCGAGGCGCGGTAAGGCGTACAAATAAATGAAATATTGTATGCTCAGAGAGGAGCTTGTGAAAAATAATATATTAAGCACAGGATACGCACGCGAGGCGCGGTAAGGCGTAGAAGTAAATGAAATATTGTACGCTCAAAGAGTAGCTTGTTAAGAAAAAAAAATAAATAAATAATATATGAGTTGCTGGCAGCGCCGGAGAGCTGTCTAACGTGAATAAGAGATACATACTTAAACAAAACACATTGGTGTTAAGTGATTATAAAGGTTGTTTAAAGCAGCGGAGTGAAAAGTGGCAGAAGTCTAGATAGAGATATATAGAAAGTTGTTTTTAATAATTTTTGTGTATAAAGCTTTTGAAGATTGTTGAGTGGGAGAGCGGAGAGTAAGCGGGGAGTTACAGGCAAAACTGTGAGGGCTTGCAGGCTGGCTGACATACAAGATTAATGTAAAGAGTACGAGAAGGAGGAGGCGTTTAGACCCAACAGGAGGACTTGGGAGGTGCATGACAGGCAGAGAGGAAAGTGTGAAACAGAGACAGTGTGTTGTGAAAGTGTAGGTACACGGACCCACAACAGGGGGCGCAATGAACGGACAATGGAAAAAGGTAAGAACAAGTTTTACTGTTGTGAAATTAGCACAACTGATACAATAATTCACAATTTGGAGGTGTAAGCCGAAATCTGCTGGTGTCTTGTGGGCAGGCCCGAAGGTAGGAGACGTCCGTCCTAGTCGAACCGGAACCACCCAGATTTCCTCTGCCACCGAAACCCAGAAGTACTGGAACCGCCAAGTCCCGAATTCCCAGGTGGCCACTGCCTTCGCTCGTCGGATCCGGTACTGCTGGCGGGAAAGAACACAAACACACAGGTTGGGATGCGACCGCACCCAGTAGATGAGAGGGGCAAGCCGCCTCCACCTCTTGTCACAATAAGCAGGAAGGTGAGTACTTATCCGATCACTCGGCTTTCGGTAGTCAGCTGTCCTGAAAGGTTTAACAAGTATTATAGGATTATACTTAAAGAAGCTGCAGAGAAGATTACCTTAGGCTCAAGGCGATATCTCGGCACTGAGGTGGAGACGCTGTCCTGCTGATATACCTCCGTCCTGAGTGCAGTCAGCTGTGTCCAGTAATGGGTGACAGCTGTCACCCTGGCAGCCTTCGTCGGCGGCAGCGCCCTCTGGTGCCTGGAGCCCGCACTCCAGGCAGGGCGCCCTCTGGTGGTGGTGGGCCAGCAGTACCTCCTCTTCAGCGGCCCACACAACACAGTGAAGAAAAAGACAGGAGAAGAGACTGCTATGTAAATACAGAGAAGGTAGATATTATTTCAAAGAGAGAAAACTAATAAACAAACATAGCAGAAAAAGAGAGAAGCGAAAAAGAGAAGTGGAAAGTGAAAAAACTAGAAGGAAAAATAGAAAGTCGGGAGCAAAGACATTAGGAAGTGTTAGGGTTGTAAGAGGAGTAAAGAAATAAAGTTGGTTATAAATCAAAAGAGTTAAAGCTTAGATTATAGTGAAAAAGCTGACAGACTGATCAATGCTTGGGACAGTCATTGATGGGAGACTTAAGTGATAATGAAATAATACTCCCAGAACATTACTTGACTGACGGAGACATTGAAACCCAGGGAATCAGGACACATTTTTGGCTGGAAAGGACCTATTTTGACAGGGTAGGAGCAGAACATTGGCAGGATGAACAAGAGATCAATCAGAAATTATGGCAGATTACTAAAGTAATCAATCTGAAGCAAAAGAAAGAACAATTCCCTCTAATTAATTGGGAGCTGCTGATAAGACGTCTGTGGCATCAGGGTTTAACCCCGTGGCTGGAGCTGCTTTGTGCTGATCCTAATAAAGAAATTAGCATACCATTAAATCATTTAATAACACTACCAACCGATCCAGGTGAAGAACTGTTTCCTAGGTTGACTCTGACTGTGGTCCCAAGGAAGGTTCGGTGGGAAACAGGTAAATTTTCGTATTTAGTTAAAGAAAAAGAAGACGGGCATAACAGTTGGAAATTTAATCCTTTTAAGGGTTTAAAATACAAAACAGGTGTTACAGCCGGCAAGTTATTGGTCTGGATCAGGACAGCCCCTGAGGGACTACCAGAGCACCATAGAAACATCTCACATAGCGTTTGTCAGGGTTACATGGGTAACTCTCAAGGTCAAGATCGGGAAAGTACCCCGCTAGACTTAGTACTAAGAAAATATCCAGGAAAACGCATTAAGGCCAACCAATGTATGAGAAAGTGGCACAAAAGGTCACATGGGGGCAGGCAATGGCCTTTGGAGGGATCATGTGATCCGGTGATGTGTGAAGCAGTTGCGGTAGAAATACAGAAAAAAGAAATTAAAGATCAGCAGAAGAACGTGAATAACAACAAAAAACGCACTGAAGAAAAAGAAGTTTTGGCCTTGTTCAAGCAGGAAGCGCAGAGGCTACAGCAGAAAAGAGAAAAAATGACAGAGGAAAGATCCAAAGACACTAAAGCCAGTGCACCGAGCTGGGAAGCAGAGCCACCCCCATATAAACGTCATGATATGGGAAGGACAGCTGGACAATTTGTATTAGGAACTCGTGAAGAGGACCAAGGCATGGATGTGGAGGGCAAATTCACACTGACACTAAAAGCTCGAGAGCCACAAGGAGACAGGTCCTTGGCCTGTCAAATGGATCATACAAGGTCTCCAAGTCCGGAAGTAAGTGGTTGCTCACCACGACCAGCAGGGGGGGCCACATATAACGGTGACACTGAGGCAAAGGATAGAGAGAGAGACCTGAAGGCCCCGCCTGCACATCGAGGTCCACTGAAAACCGTCTCCTCCCACCATAAGTCAGCCGACTGGACCTTCACAGGCTATAGAGGCTCCGAAGAGTGGCACAAGAGCTTCTGTGACACACTGGATCTGGCCAGAAGAGATAATGAAGAACTAGCTGAGCAGCTTCGGCTAGCGAAGGAAAGAATACAAAGACATAGGGACGCCGAGGAAAGAAGAATATTACAACAATCGACGCCCAATCAAGGGAATCACATTATAGAGCCACCCACCCGAAAAATTTCTGGTGAGATCATCATTGAGAGTGCAAAAGAGGCCCGACTCAGGCAAAGACAACAATGTGTAGCCAAAGACATAGCGGCTTTAGAACAGAATATAACCAACTGGATGGACTGCCTGGAACCAGTCAGTCGCACTCGATCTGGAAGACAGTATGGAGCCCCCACAGAAGAAGAGGAGGACGAAGACCTCATATGCCCATTGGTGGTTAGAAATGGTCATCATGTGTATACCCCATGGAGCTGGACAGACATGGTGGGGCTGGCCAACAGGCTGCCAGACATCACCCAAGGAGCTGGGAGATGGATAACTGCCTTAGAAGAAGGCACTGCAGGGGTAACCTTGTCTTTAGGTGACATAAAAGCCTTGCTAATGCATGTAATGGGAAAACATGACACTGAAGAATTAGCAGGAAAGGTTGGACTAACACAAATGATGGGCACTAATCAACATGATGAAGTCCCCTTTAATCGCTATAGAAACTCCATGTGGGAAGGACTGAGAAGAAAGTACCCTGAGGTCTTGGATCCCTCTAAATTGGATGATGAGGAGTGGACACCTGAAGAGTGCCCAAAGAAGTTCCTGCACCAATTCCAGAAGAGATGGGCGGAGGAAACAGGAAATGCATGGAACCATTCTCCAGCAACTGAAATCCTGTTTAAAATAACTGTAAAAAAGGCTCTACCAGATGAGGTTCAGAAAGCCCTAGATGGAGTCGTGGGACTATCAAAAATGAATTGGGCTTTATACTCTGAGCATATTTGTCACCATCTTGAAATCTACAAGAAAGAAAAACAAAAAGAAGAAGATGCAGCAAAATCCCTGACGAAAAAATTGGTGCAGATGCAGTTGGGAGAGCTAACCAAAGTCAAGAAAGAAAAAACAAAGACCCAGGCACCAATGATGACCCCTGTTCCTTCTGAGCCGGCAAGCACAGGCCCTACCGCAAACACTGCTGCCACCATACAGGCACCTGTGGTAACAGCCACACAGAGCCCCCAAGGAGCAGCAGGAAGCACTCCTACAGGAGAAGTCTCAGCACCAGTGGAGCATCACTATCACTACCATAGCACTGGCACACCCGGAAATGGACCCACCTACAGTCATGGGTGGAGAGGAGAGTCACGGAACTTTCAAGGTCAAAGAGGAGGGTGGCGAAGAGGATCTCGCCAACCTTCATTTGGAAGCAGATTCCAGAACTCAGCTCCCAGGAACAGTCAAGCGGGACCGCCTATGGGACCAACACCCCCAATAGGGGATCAACCCTCTAATGAGTGTTGGAGCTGTGGACAACCTGGACATCGAATGAGAAATTGTCCGGCCCGACCTTGGGTTGGACACTATGCCTATTGGCAATAGGGGGGCCTAGAGAAGACAGAGGGGGAAACGGTGGCATTGGCTATTTCTATGATACCTAAGGAAGAGCCAACCGTCACCGTTAATATACAAAACAGAGATTTCCCTTTCATGGTGGATACAGGGGCAACATACTCTTGCATAGGGAAAATGGGCGCTCATCTCCCCCTCTCTGGGTCTGTAATTAAGACCATCGGCTTCTCTGGGAAAACTCAAATAATACCTTTTACACGCCCACTTCCTGTAACGATTGCAGGAAAAACAATTGAAGCACCCCTGTTATACTCACAAAATACACCTGTGAATTTGCTGGGAAGAGACATTTTATGTAAGCTACAAACCCAGATAGTGTGTACCCATCAAGGACTGCAAATACACTTTCCTGACGAAGCACTCACCAACATTATGGTGCTTATGGACATGGAAAACAAGGTCCGACCTGTGCAACCCACGGTATACTGGCTGAAGTTACAACCAGAAAATTCAAATCTCCAACTGGAATGGGAAAAATGGAAGCCCTGGGCAGAACAACACTATGCAGCAGTATATACACCTAGTTTACCTTTACATGTCACCCTGATGTTCGATGCCAAACAAGAACAGGCTGACTATGCATGCTGCTGGGATGCATTGATAAATCAACGGCTGTTTCACATAACCACCACAGAAATTTATTTAGGCCCCCAAGGGGCCGCAGCTTCTGTCAAGCTAACTTCAGCTGAACAACAATGGTATCAAGTGCCGAATGCCACGCCTCATGTGACCCTTTTAGTCTCAGAAAAGTATGAATCCCATGACCTAGGTCCAATGGTAAAGA
Source organism: Thalassophryne amazonica (assembly GCF_902500255.1). Taxonomy (NCBI): domain Eukaryota; kingdom Metazoa; phylum Chordata; class Actinopteri; order Batrachoidiformes; family Batrachoididae; genus Thalassophryne; species Thalassophryne amazonica. The sequence goes on along the minus strand of NC_047107.1, from coordinate 77,733,070 downwards.
CAGCCTCAGAAGTTGAAGAATGGCAAAACATGGAAAGTCCACAAGTACATCTGTCAAAAGACCAGCAGTTTATACGAATTAATTTAAAAGTAAATGATGAGGCTATAGCTCAAAAAGTGGAGCTCAATCCTAGACCAGAGGGACAGATGGTGTTATCGGCCCAACAAGAGAAATTGTTAGAGCAAATACCACCAGTGGTGTGGTCCAAAAGCAAAACGGATGTAGGACTAGTAAAAACAGCCTTACCAGTAAAAATAAAAGTAAAACCGGGAGCAAAACTGCCTCACCAAAGGCAGTATCCATTAAAACCTCAGGCTATTGAAGGCATAAAACCAGTAATTAAGGGACTAATGGCAGCTGGAGTTTTAATAAAAACTGCAAGCCCATGCAATACTCCTATCTATCCTATCCCTAAAAACAATACCAAAGAGTATCGGCTGGTACATGATCTGCGTCCTATCAATGCAATAATAGAAATGGATGCACCTATAGTACCTGATCCGCATACTGTACTATCAAGCATCCCTGCTGGAGCAAAATGGTACACAGTAATCGATCTGTGTTCAGCCTATTTCAGTGTGCCTGTGCACCCAGACTCACAACATTTGTTTGCATTCACATTTCTGGGACAACAGCTAACGTATACACGGCTACCTCAGGGACTGAACCTGTCCCCAGCCATCTTTAACAAAGTCCTGGCTGAAGATTTACAACACCTTGATATACCCAGTACATTGGTGCAATATATGGATGATCTCCTTATTGCATCAGAGACTCAAGAACAGTGTGAAAAAGATTCATTAATTGTATTGCATGCATTGGCAGATGGAGGGCATAAAGTAAGTAAGGACAAATTGCAGTTCTGCAAACAACAAGTAGAATACTTGGGAAGACAGTTGTGTGGGACCACGCGATGTATAGCCCCAAGCCAAGTGGAGGCTATAATCAAAGCTCCCAAACCCCAAACAGTGGGACAGATGCTTTCATTCCTTGGGATGGCAGGGTACAGTCGGCCGTGGATTTGTGATTATGCTATAAAAACTGCACCTTTGCGTGCCATGATTAGAGCAGTGGGGCAAACAAGCAATGCAGCTCTCCTCGTCTGGACAGATGAGGCAACGGGAGCTTTTGAGGCCCTAAAAACAGACATGCAATCTGCTCCCGCGTTAGGTAACCCAGATTATGGGAAACCTTTCCATTTGTATGTTACTGAAAAAGCTGGTTATGCTTGTGCTGTACTAATGCAGGAAACAAATGAAGGAAAACAACCATTGGCCTATTATAGTACAAAGCTTGACAACATTGAAACAGGATTGCCACCATGCTATCAGGGTCTAGCAGCAGCTGCCTTTGCATTTCAAAAAGCATCATCCATAATCATGGGACATGCAGTAACGTTGTACACGTCGCATCAGTTACATGCCCTGCTAACCAGTCAACGTTTTGTCTTAACACAAGCTAGACGCACTGGATATGAAGTTGTGTTGTCCGCTCCAGAAATAACAATACAACGTTGTCACACGGTGAATCCCGCCACTAAATTGACCACACCGTTAGATGGTACTCCACATAACTGTGTGGCAGAGACAGAGAAATTTTTGAGAGCCAGAGAACATTTTTATAATCACGCCATAGATGCAGATCTAACCCTGTTCGTGGACGGCTCATGCTTTCGGGATGCCGCGGGATTGCATGCGGGTATGGGGATTGTTAAACTAAACACGGATGGCGAGACCTTTGAATTACTGGAGTCCCAAGGAATTGATCAGCCTTGTTCAGCCCAACTGGCAGAAATCAAAGCCTTAACTATGGCTTGCCAGATAGGTAAAGATCAACGTGTTAATATCTACACGGACTCAGCCTACGCTTATGGCGTATGTCATGTACATGCAAACATTTGGAAACAAAGGGGATTCCTGAGAGCAGATGGCACCCCTGTCACTCATGGAGAAGCGATTTCCCAACTGTTACAAGCTCTCCAATTACCGTCTGAGGTAGCCATCATTAAATGTGCAGGTCATCAAAAGAATAATAACATCATAGCTCAAGGTAACAACCTAGCAGATGACGCAGCTCGCAAAGGAGCACAAGGAGAAAATATGTTTCCCCTGCTAACCATCCAAGATTGTGCCCCACTGGTTTCACTTGACGCACTGATAGTGGCTCAAAGTAGGGCCAGTGGAGAAGAAAAACGAATGTGGGTTAAACGAGGCGCTATTGAGACACGCAGTCAGGGGCCAGCGGACAAGCTGTGGCGCAGTAGTCATGGACATTTTGTGTTACCCACCAATTTATTACGACATGCAATCATTTGGGCCCACGGACCCGATCATTGTTCGCGAGTCCAAATTATGAACAAACTAAAAGCTGTCTGGTGGTCACCATATATGGCAGCTACAGTGGACCGTTTGTTGAATGAGTGTGAGGTATGTGCACAGTACAATGTCCGGAAATCATTCACAGCCCCTTTAGCCCACATTCCGGTCCCTGATGGGCCATTCAGACATCTTATGATGGATTTCATAGACATGGGAGCTGAAAATCGAGTTAAACGAATGAGATATGTTTTGGTAGTGATATGCAGATTCAGCCGATGGATTGAGGCAGTAGCCTCTGCAAATCAAGACCATAAAACGGTAGCCAAATTCTTGTGCCGAGATGTCTTTCCAAGATTTGGCATTCCAGATACTATCTCATCTGACAACGGTAGGGCTTTTGTAGCCAAGGTTACACAAGAAACATTCAAACAATTGGGTATCAAACAGAAATTTGGGTGTGTTTATCACCCCCAATCAAATGGGGCGGTGGAACGGGCTAATGGCATTTTAAAGAACAAACTAGCAAAAATCATAGCAGACAGCAATGGCAAACTAACCTGGCTGGATGCGTTGCCGCTTGCTTTATTGTCAATGCGATCACAAACTAACCGACTAACCCATTTGACACCATTTGAAGCTCTTACAGGTCGGCCGATGCCTATTCCATACCTGAGAGGACCCTACGAAGGACCATCGCTGGAGCAGCTACAAGACGAATGGCATAATTATCTGAGACAGTTAACCCAAATACACAAAACTATCTTTTTGCAGGTCAAAGGTGCTACAGAAGACAGAGAAGCAGAGATTCCACTTGAAAATCAGAGCATCCAGCCTGGTGATCTGGTTTACATCAAAGTGTTCAAAAAGAAGTGGGACAGGCCCCGCCGAGAAGGTCCTTTTAAAGTTATTCTTGCCTCACGTACAGCAGTCAAAGTAGACGGTAAGGACACTTGGTTTCATTTAAACCACTGCTGTAGGGTTGGTGGCCCAGCGCCCCTGCGGCCTCGGCAAGCTCGTCTTGGCAGAGCCGCCGGGCCAAGGGGGGAAGCAAGAGAAGCCAGAGACCCTACAGCAGCACCGAGGGACGGCCACGCCTACCTGCAGCCAGAAGAAGCACCGAGGGAAGGCCACGCCTCCCTGCAGCCAGGCGAACACCGGCCAAGGCGCTCACAGAGACTGATTGAACAAAGACGATGCACAGCTTCAGAGAGTAGTGGATCCCTGCCAGATAGAGCAGCGACAGACTCAGATGCAGACTCAGAAACAACTGGAGACGCAGGCCAACAGACAGACAGAAATACAGACCGACAGATAGACAGGCCACAGGAGACATCAGACTTGGACAGCAACTTAGTAGATTTACCGACAGAAGAACCACAGGAAGTACAACCCAGACAAAGCACAGATACACCACACATCCCTAGTGACAGCTCATCTAGTGACGGCTCACTCAGTAGCACATCTAGTAGCACATCTCAACAGTCATCAGAGCAATGATTAAGGAATTATTCAAGGGATTGACAATACTACTGGTGGTCAGTATGGGAGAAAATAGACATCCAAAACATACAACGGACTGTGCCGTGGCCATGGCCGCAATAGCAGCTAAACAAGGCATTCTAAACACAGGAAAAACATATAATTTGGTATACATTAAATCAAAAGCCTACAAGAACATAGGAATACAGGGAAAGCTGGGGGATTACATATTAGGTGAAGCCATTAGCATCAAATGTGAAGAGGAGGGAACACTCAACATAGAGGTAATTTGTGATAAAGGAGGATGCAGGGAAACCAAGCAAGATGTAACTGTTACAGTACATGAAGCCACAAAATGGGTAAAAATCAAACCAAGGAAAAAGAGGACAATTAGAAGCCTAGAAACAAGCAGTCACTTAGGGAGATGGGATCCCAGTACAGACCTAGCCCGCACATAAGGGTTGAAGAAATTTTCGGCTAGGCAGATCAGTGAAAAGCCTTGCATAGCCTGTCACCGGAAAGGTGTGATACCTCAGGCTAAACCCCTACCTGATATCAACAACTGTTATAGGAGCCCCCAACATAACTCAGACCAAGCAGAATGCTATACACAATGTGTTATGAAAATGGCAGTAGGTAATGAAAATATGCTGCCGACAGTAAACTTTGTCCAGTGCCTCTAAGTACAGAAGGAACCGTTCCACCTATGATTAAAATAGAGAAAGGGATGATACACCCATTCTGTATAGCTAAAGGCTTAGTTGCACAATACATAAGCGATTGGCAGGTAGGGACGACCCAGCCAAAACACCACATACAGTGTATGCAAAAGCAGCAAGAATACAAACCGGCCAAAACAGCATGGAACATTACCGTCTGTCACACCCTGCCAGCAGCAGGCATACAGTGTGAACAAATAGTACCGGCCACAGGGGGGTCTGTAATTGGACTGAATCTCACCCATGCTTCATGGGTATCTACTCCAAATTTAGCTAAGGGAATGGTACCCTTATCTTTTGGATATGCGGACAAAGAAGGAAACTCCTGTCATCGCTGTCCCCTAATTGGAAAGGCCTTTGTGCTCCTGTGATGCTCACAGGAGCTATAACAGTAATTGAAATGCCAAATTCAATACAACCCATGCCACAGAAACTTCGTAAGAAAAGAGGAATAATGACACTTAAAACAGACTACAACGTCACAGTAAGAAACGGGATACCAGAAGGGATACCCCGACAGTTAGAAGCCATAGACAGTAGCAGAGTTAAAGCAGATGAAGACGCGGATAAATGGGGATGGGCATTGGCGCTGTTTGGGGTTACTCCAAAAATCCGTTCTAGGTTCCAGGAGGTGCAGTGGATTAATTACTTGTGGTATAATCAGCAAAGATACCTGAACTGGACATTGGCAGCAGTAGGAGCCTTAACCGAACAACTGCACGCCACCTCGCTAATGACAATGCAAAATAGATTAGCTATCGAGATGATGATGGCTGATGAACAAGGAGTTTGTATTACGATCAAAGCCACCGAATGTTGCACAGCTATTCCCATGCGTACAGGGGAAGACAGAAATTTGACAGAGCTCTTAATCACACTTGAAGAGATGCAACAGGAACTGTTAAGTAACTCCATAGGAGGGAGAAATTAAACTGACGATTCTGGATACATTGTAGGGAATGGAATGAATATTGGCCCACTGTTTTCACTGTTTGGGGCTCTAAGGAGAGGGTGGATATCATGGAAAGACTGGTTATACCAGATAGGTGTAGTCTTGGCACTAACAGGGGTGGCGGTCTTGCTGGTAATATGTTGTGGTATTCCCTTGATAAAATTTCTGGTCAATAAATTGATTTCATCCACAGTAGGACAGCTCCCACTGTTAGCCATCCGAGCCCTAGAAGAAAGCACAAACGAAACAGACAGAGAACCAGAATATATGGAAATGGATGAAATACCAATTATCCTCCCCGACAGCCCCCAGCTCCCTAATATTGTGGCGTATACCCCAGATAGGGAGGACTGGGATGGACCGTGCTTGGTGATATTGTAGACGAGGAAGAAGACATGCACGCACATTTACATTCACACACATGCACCCACAAAAATGAGGGATAGGATAGACAATATCTGAAAGAATGACATGGAGCTGTAATAATGAACGTATATGTATATTACTAGGACACAGGAGTATGGCTGAGAGACCAGACTCCCCTGATCAGGGACCTATGCCTGATCTGCCTCTATCAAGTCTGATTGGACTCTCAGAACTGTTTGGAGAAGAGGATATACAGGAGGGATGGTCGAGCCATGATTGGTCGCCACAGCCGCCATCCATCCAGCAGCTAAACCAGTTGGCAACAGAAGGATCTTCATCGTTCCAGCACCTGGCGATGACGGCTTCACAGAATCTGCCTGCAGCAAGAGTCGGCCCAAGGACTCCACCATCACCTGAAGGACCCTTTGGACTCAGGAACACACCCCTTCTGCAGATGCCATGGAGACAGTCACTTGTGCCAGTGGCAACGATACCCTCCAGGGGAGGCAGCCAAGGTCGGCCATATGCAGCAACTGCCCGAGTGCATCCTAGACCCAATTCACTGCTAGGACCTGTCCCCAGCTTTCCACCCCCAAGGCAGGAGAGATATTCTGATCAGCCCAGTGCCTCTGGAGGAGGATCAGCAGGGGTGGACCTTAGCCGAACTCACCCACCAGGACAGAGGGGAGCTTTGTACAGGCTGCTAAATGCCCAGAGTGTCCCAACCACTTGCCTGTGCGACATCAACAATACTCCCCCCACACACGAAATGCCTTCCCTCTTGTACTTCCTGTCCCCTGGACTGCACAACCTTAATCTGGTCATGGTCACCCCACTGGACATGGCAATCTTGGTTCAAGAGCTTCGTCTTCCACAAGAGTCTGTTCCAAAAACCTTGGAGCAGCTCCTGCCCCTCACAAATCACATTCCCCATGGGCTATTTGAGGAAATCATGCCACAACTGAGTCAGACAGCTGCATACCTGTTAAGGATACACCGTGACAATGCCAACATCTCTTGTGCTCAGGAGGGCCTCCATACTCAACTGTGTGGTCTTCAGTCTAGTATGGACATGCTAGCCAGCATGATGGAGCATATGGAAAGGGAACAGCTAGGGCTGGCCACCACCACCCTGAATGTGGGCAAGAATTCTCTGGGGGCCCTGTACAACCTGGCCAAGCAGCACAAGGAGCTGGAAAGATCCATCAGAGAACTGCACGACTGTCTGAAAGCCAGAATTCCTGATCCTTCCCCCACTACCCCTGAAAGGCCAACCTCCCCATATTCCCCAACTTCTCCCAAAACTTCCATTTATTGTGTTTATCATTTAACTAGACATAGCTGCGCTAACCTTAGAATAGTTTCTTGATTGGTTGACTAAATAGTGGTAACGAAGGGATTGTTAGATGCATTTAAATAATAAATGTGTGACGCTTTAACAAAATAATATGTAGAACCAAGTATAATGGGTTGGAGCCTCTGGTTGAGTGAGACAATAGATGCCAGAAGATGATTGGTTGCACTGATGTCAATGTAAAGCCTTTACTTTGCCATGATTAAGAGGTTGCTGTAACTTGTTTTATGTGGCCATTTTAAGTGCCTTGAATTACACCAAAACTCAATGTTTGAATGTCACCTTGCGTTGATATAATCCAGCTAATTGATCACCTTGTGCCTTAGTAGGTAGGTTCACCTGCACTTAAACTTAAATATATTTACCGTGTGAAGTATCACTTATATTTATATCCGCACCAGAGTTATCAGTAATTCGAGTGATGTGTTTTTCTTTTTTATTGCAATGCACAAATGAGGATGTCTTGTCAGTAAACAACCCAAGAGTATAGTTGATGTAATGGGACTCTTTTGAGTCCCAGAGGAGGGACTGTAGAAGAATTTTTAGGTCCTTATTTGAACTATGATGAACTATCAAGTGTCCTGATCTGAACTGTATGTCCTCTGGCTGAACTAGCAGGTGTTCAACCCAAAAAAAAGGGTTCTATTAGTCATTCAGTCTGTCAGGGGCTTTCCAAGGCCTCTTAGGTGCTTTCCCGCAGGCCACGTGCAGGGGGCCTCCGGCCAGCTGCACCTGTGGCTGAGGCCACGTGCGGGGGGCCTCAGGCCAGCTGCACCTGTGGCTGAAGGTCTTTTAAAAAAATCAGTTGTAAATCCTTCAAGTTTTAATGGGAGCGTTTGTCACATTGAAATAATGGCCTAACACCTGCTTAGGGTTCACTAGAGGACGCTTCCAATAGAAAACCATGTTTTGGGAATAAAATAAATAAAAAAGTCGAAGGAGGAGCGATGCCCGCGGGTCTCCAATAAATAGATGAGCGCGGTTGTCACATATTCAGTCTCTCTAGAGGACTCAGTTTGTCTAAGCTCTGTGTCGAAGGCTTAAATAAACTTAAAAACTCTGTGCATTTTATCTTGCTTAAGGCTGAATTATTCTAAAGTGTTGTGTCCTTTTCTAGCATATCACTTGCAATTAGTTTGTGTTATCTAAAAGACGACATCCCGAGAAGACTAAAGACGAACCACGACATCTCCCTACCCACCAAGCAGCTCAAGAAAAAGGTATATATAATATAATAAGTAATAAGACATAAGAAGGATGACATCACAGGAGAAGATTGTTATCAAACACAAAGGAACCAACTATTATTATCATGCGTGTGTTTAACTTCAATCACTGACAAACTGGGGAGAGCTGACATTTTCCGTTTGGTATGCTTATGTATTCTGGGTCAAGGATGAACGCCACCAAAATGGAACGATAGGACTAATATTTTTGGAGAAGCTACAGGTATTAGCTGTATTAAGCGCCTTGGGGCAACTGTTTGTTGTGATTTGGCGCTATATAAAAAAATTGATTGATTGATTGATTAGCTAACAACACTGATCAATGGATGTTGATTATTACATTCTAGATGCACACGTCATTTCAGCAGGGGAAAAGCAAAGTGACGCCTGTGCATGTGTGTTCGTGTGTGATTTTATTTAGTAAGTTCAATGTAAGTACATAATATAATTGTAAATACATTAAAAATACATGGATGTCACAAGAAAGTGAAAACATTTATTTCCAGTGTGGTCCATTTAAAAATCTAATGGCAAAATAAAAGCAATAATAAAAATTATTATTATTATTATCATCATTAATGATAATAATAATAATAATAATAATAATAATAATAATAATAATAATAATAATAGTGTGTATAGGCTAACAAGAACCTAAACAATTAACAGGAAACAAAAGGGTTAAGTTCTTCTTCTAAATACTGTTGAGGTCTAAGGTTCTGAAAACATATTGAACTCACACGTCATTCCAGGTCATTATAGAAACTTTGAAAAATGTCAGCTACCTATTTTACTATAAACACTACCCAATCTACAACAAGATGCCAGCAGTAAATTTGTGTCTTTAAACATCTTTCAGATTCAATGGCAATGAGGAAGTATTTTAGATTGGAGGAATAGACTGGCTTCCAAAGGTGTGAATTATCCATAGGGACCACATACGGGACTTCAGATGCAGAATTTGTCAGTAGTTTGTTTGATGATAAATTCAGCCCATTGTTTGGGCAATGGGTAATGCTCTCTGATATGACCTAAACTGTATCTGCCATTTTATCTCTTCTGTGAATCTGTATTCATACAATCAGGTCCATAAGTATTTTGATAGTGACACCACTTTCAGAAAAAGTTAGGATAGACAACACCTCTCCCTCCACAGGGATTCTTACACTTAGGGCCCTGTCCCAATGGCGTGTAGGAGGATTTGCGGATGGAATGCGCACAAAAGCGGCCCACATCCGCCAAACAACCGCAATAACCGTGTAACATTCCTGTATGAGTCGGCCGCCATCTGAACACGTCCGTCATCATCCGCAGAGGCATGCATGTCCGCAGCCAGGATTTTTGAGCGGCTCAAAAATCCTGCTGCGGATGAGATCCGCATCACTGCCTGAACACATACTGAAGACATACGCAGGACATACACAAACAACGCGCCGCATATCCCCTGTCATCCGCTGATATCCGCAACCGACGGGTTGGCGCGGCTTGGTGGCGGACTGGGACAGCGTGCAAAACAGATATGACGCGTGCCCAGCACGGCCACATCACGGTCACAAATGGTATGTCGCGCATGCAGACAAAGTGGGCACGGATGAAGCGAGTGCATCACGGCCGCTGTGACCCTCATGGGGGCTCCTCCGCGGTCGCCTTCGCTTCTGTTCCCTGTTATATCTGCTTTTCTTCCTCATGTATTCGCTGATCCACCCCGAGACATTTGTCATTTCCGCCCACCTTTGTTGCGGACGCTCAGCTTTTGTCTCCTCATTTCATGCGTAAATCCTCCTAAACGCCAGTGGGACAGGGCCCTTACTTTGACTTCTCTTTCATTGTAGACAGCATAAACCCAAGAAACCCATTTCATGTTTTGCATGGTCAGTTCATTTTACTTTTTATTCCACATCCATTGCTGCATTTCAGGCCTACAACACATTCCAAAAATAGTTGGAATGCAGAGATGTTAGGGCTAGTAATAAGGTAAAATAAATTAAATAATGATGCTATTTCAAACAGTGGATGTCAGCAGATGATTGAAAACATGAACTGGTACAAAAGCAGTATCCACCAAAGGCTGAGTCTTTAAGGAGTAAAGATGGGCACAAGAGCTGGAGTTTGTTCACAAATGTGTGAAAAAATGACTGAAAAAAGTTTAAAACAGTGTTCCTCAAAGAAAGATGGGAATGGTTTTGCATATTTCTTGCACTAAAGTAAGTCCTACCAGCTGCTGTCTTGTTTGCACTTGGGGTCGCCACAGCAAATGCGAGGTGGATCTGCATGTTGAATTGGCACAAGTTATACGCCAGATGCCCTTCCTGATGCACCTCCGCATTACATGGAGAAATGTGGCAGAGGTGGGATTTGAACTGGGAACCTCCCGCACCAAAACCAAGTGCACTAACCACTTGGCCACCACCCCTGCTTTGCATATTTCTTGCACTACAGTGCTTAATATCATTAAATAATTAAAGGAATCTAAAGGAATTTCAGTGCGTAAAGGGTAAGGGCACAAGCAATAGCACTGACAGCACTGCATCAAGAACCTTCATTCATCAATAGCTGACATAACCACATGGGCAAGGAATAACTTTGGGAAACCTGTGTCAACCACTACAGTATAAAGTTGCATTCACAAATACTACTGAAAATGTTATTGTGCAAAAAAAGAAGTCTTATGTTAAGGCCCCTTCACACATAGTGCGAAGTTTGGACAACATTTGGACAAATACAGCAAAACAGCATGAAACAGTTCGAATCTGCGCACCACGAAACATCACGCCAACAGGCAGGCATGCATGATCCCAGTGCGAGAGCTCGTGCACGCGACAGTGTCTTTCAAGGAGGAACATTGCGAGGTGCACCACATCGCGCCGCTTACAGTAGTGTTCAGAATAATAGCAGTGCTATGTGACTGTATATTTCATAGCCTTAAGAGTGTGCATATCATGAATGCTTGGTCTTGTTAGGTTTGTGAGATTCTACTGAATCTCCTGGTACCTTGTTTCCCATGTAACAATAAGAAATATACTCAAAACCTGGATTAATCTTTTTAGTCACATAGCACTACTATTATTCTGAACACTACTGTATGCGGAATAAATAAAAACAAAAAAACAGTGGTACCTGTGGGACCACATCACGCCGCTTATGTAGAATAAATAAAAAATAACTCCAGCAGGTATCTATGGGACCACATCACGCCGCTTAAGTGGAATAAAAAAAAAAGAAAGAAAAACACATACCACCCACTGGACACAAACCCGCGCCTTTCAAAAGCTCTGATTACCAGTCAGCAACTTTACCACTGAGCTATGGAGCTGTTCTTTGAAAGCTGTGGGAATCTGCATCATACCAGGAAAGACATGGAAGTATTACAAAAAAAAAATTAAAATCACACACCACATAAAAACGCTGCATTTATCAAGAGAGCAATACAAAGATGATCCGTCTCTTCCTCTGTAGATGACCCATGGTCACTGACATACAATCATGAAATGATATGAATGAGAGCAGTGTGCTCTGATGTCCACATCTACTGGTCCTGTGTGTCCAGTCGGACGCCCACGTGTTCTACTCGACCTGTGTGTCTTGTGGATGGCGTGCCGCAGCACAGACACCGTGTCATGTGGAACAGAGCTCATTTGGGTGATGTGACGGTCAGATCAGCCGCTGCGTGTTCTGATCTAATGGTCTATTTTGACCTGGCAGGCTGTGTCCGCTCCTTGCACGTGCTCGCTTGCTGCAGATTGTTACCATGGCGATATATGTTTTTATTTATGTCCATGTAAGTACAGCAATCAGACACATGTGCCTCACAGTGGATAGTTGTTAGTCCATGTCTGTCCAAACACAGTAGGTGTTGTCCAGCTGGAATGTCCAGAATGACAGATCCCCTCAGCTGCTTCTGTCATAGCCACACCTTCTGTCAGTTCTCAACCCACACACCAAAGCCACACTCGTGGAGAACTTAGACAAATTTCTCTGCAAGTATGACAGTGGCTGTCTGCAGTCTGTTATTGTGCCAAGAGTGTGACTGGCCACACATTTTCTAAGTGCCATGCGAGTGGTGTTAGATGTTTGTGCGTGTCACCTGGAATTTGGCTGACACCTGCCACAAGAGGGTTCAGTGGGTTCGCACAGTGCACACTCTGTCATTCAGCCGCTGGTGTGTGCAAATAGTTGTAGCAGCAGGTTGTAGTGCATGGCCTCGCTTCCCCATGATTAAATAAATACATTAATTGTTCTCAACAAAAACCTGAGGTTTTGAACTGGGGACAGAGGCTGTGTGTTTCACTCCTAACTGGAAATTCCTGGTTCCATCTGGAGATAAGCTTTGGAGCCCAACCCTTGCTCCACATCACAACAGAATGGTAACTCAGAGTTCTTCAAAGGAGCCCTTGCTTGTTTATCGGTTAAATGTTGTTTGTGGACTTCAGTTCTGCTTTTAACACACTCGTTCGAAGCAGACTGATGTTCAAACTGCGCAGTCTGGGCAATGGCGAGCACACCTGCAGATGGATTAGAGACTTTCTCACCAACCGTCTGCAGTCAGTCAGGATCGGGTCCCACCACTCCTCAGTGCTGACAGTAAGCACTGGGGCCCCTCAGGGCTGTGTGCTCAGCCCCATGCTGTACACTTTGTACACCCATGACTGTATACCAACCCACAGCAGCAACATCTTTGTCAAATTTGCAGATGACACTACTGTGGTTGGGCTGATTCATAACAACGATGAGACGGCCTACAGAGAGGAGGTCCTGAACCTCACTACTTGGTGCTCCCTAAATAACCTGGCACTTAACTCCTCAAAGACAAAGGAGTTGGTGCTAGATTTTAGGCGGAGGAGGGAGGACCCCCCCCCCCCCCTTCTCATTCAGGGAGACACCGTAGAGAGAGTCAGTGACTTCAAGTTCCTGGGAACATACATTTCTCAGGACCTGACATCGGGCACCAACACCAATGTCCTTGTAAAAAGGGCACAGCAGCGTCTGTACTTTTTAAGGTCACTGAGGAAGGTCAACCTGTCCCAGGAACTGCTGCTGTCCTTCTATAGGTGTTCTGTAGAGAGCGTCCTCACCAACAACATCTTGGTGTGGTACAGGAGCTGCTCTCAGGCTGATAAGAAGGCTCTGGAGAGAGTCAGGAAGTCAGCACAGAACATCACAGGAGCGCATCTGTCCTCTCTGTCAGACATCTATAACACCAGATGTCTGCGCAGGGCCAGAAGCATCAGTTTCGATGGTTCACACCCCGGGCACAGCCTGTTCTCACTGCTGCCCTCAGGAAAGAGGTACCGGTCCATCAAGGCCCGCACATCCAGACTCACCAACATGTTCTACCCAAGTGCAATACGAGTATTGAATGCACATTAACCTTCAGTCTGCACAATTCATTGCATTTATTTTTTATAAAGATGAATGCAATGAATAGCACAGACTTCTATTTATATACACCTACTGACTCCCTTGTAAATACATGTATATATTCTTATTTGTCTTTTTATATTTATATTTTTTCTATTTACTTTTACACCTTTGCACTACGGGAGTTGTCTTTTAATTTCATTGTACCTTGTGTATAATGACAATAAAAAACATTCTATTCTATTATTCTATTCTAAATTTTGGTCACTGTGAATTGCATGACATTCTAACTGTTTCACATCAGAATCTGAACTTCCCCAGGCCAGGAAAATCCACCTTTTATGGCTTCACGCCAAGGCACTACAGACACTCCAGGAAGATCTCTTCCATGATAAGACATGGCCATAAACTTTGACCCTTGACAACCAGCTCTTATCTCTAGATCTAAATGAAGGAAAAGACCTCTGCTTAAAATACAAAAAATGCATCAGTATTCTTTTATTCATATATAAAAACTTCTAATGTTGTTTGTATTGATTAATCAAACAAAATGCTTTGCATATAATCATTTCATTTAAATGACACGTGTTCCTTGTAACTGATGTGTGTTCAAATTTGATCTTTCTGCATAATATGTTCACCATCAGAATATTTCACCATCAACATATTGATGGTGAAATATTCAGTTTTAACCAAATGGAGCGTTTAAGTGACTATTAATAATATGTATCCATTCGAGTGTCTTAGATCAAATAGTATGCCAAAATAGTTAATGTGTTTAAATAGTTTAATTATTTCTTTGTCTGCCTTTCTCTAACACATGAAGTTTTCTGTGAAATTACACACCCTAAATGGGCGGAGTTTAATGATGTAAGCTCTTGCTTGCCTCTACTGGTGGTTGGCTCTCACTGCGGTATTGTATCACTTCCTGTTCCGGAGCACAGCGGTGTTTTTCTGTATCTGTTAGCTGTTTAATCTGCGCAGTTAGATTGATCTAGTTATCTAGATTACGATTTGTTTCCCAGTGTAATCTTTACGTGCCTTAACTAAAGCACTCCTTCTGCTGAATCACCTCTAAATTATTTACACATTATTCACTTTGCGTGTTTTTAGGAATCCGCTAGCTTAGCGTAGCTACTAGCTCTTAGCCGATTTAGCATGGCGGCTTCTCCTGTCTCTCCCGCACTTTTCTGCTCTGGGTGTGAAATGTTTAGTTATTCCTCGGCCTCCTTTAGCAGTAACGGTACTTGTAATAAGTGTAGCTTATTCGTAGCTTTGGAGGCCAGGCTGGGCGAATTGGAGACTCGGCTCCGCACCGTGGAAAATTCTACAGCTAGCCAGGCCCCTGTAGTCGGTAGAAACCTGGTTACAGCAGGATGAATATGTTAGTTTAAATGAGTCAACACCCCCGAGTCACACTAACTGTCAGAATGCTCGTAGCACGGGCCGGGGCGGAGGATTAGCAGCAATCTTCCATTCCAGCTTATTAATTAATCAAAAACCCAGACAGAGCTTTAATTCATTTGAAAGCTTGTCTCTTAGTCTTGTCCATCCAAATTGGAAGTCCCAAAAACCAGTTTTATTTGTTATTATCTATCGTCCACCTGGTCGTTACTGTGAGTTTCTCTGTGAATTTTCAGACCTTTTGTCTGACTTAGTGCTTAGCTCAGATAAGATAATTATAGTGGGCGATTTTAACATCCACACAGA
This sequence comes from Thalassophryne amazonica, assembly GCF_902500255.1. NCBI lineage: Eukaryota > Metazoa > Chordata > Actinopteri > Batrachoidiformes > Batrachoididae > Thalassophryne > Thalassophryne amazonica. The sequence goes on along the minus strand of NC_047107.1, from coordinate 77,717,588 downwards.
TGTTGAGAATGACAGCCTCAACACTGCATTTAATCTATTATTAGACTCTATTGGCTTTGGTCAAAAAGTAAATGAGTCCACCCACCACTTTAATCATATCTTAGATCTTGTTCTGACTTATGGTATGGAAATAGAAGACTTAACAGTATTCCCTGAAAACTCCCTTCTGTCTGATCATTTCTTAATAACATTTACATTTACTCTGATGGACTACCCAGCAGTGGGGAATAAGTTTCATTACACTAGAAGTCTTTCAGAAAGCGCTGTAACTAGGTTTAAGGATATGATTCCTTCTTTATGTTCTCTAATGCCATATACCAACACAGTGCAGAGTAGCTACTTAAACTCTGTAAGGGAGATAGAGTATCTCGTCAATAGTTTCACATCCTCATTGAAGACAACTTTGGATGCTGTAGCTCCTCTGAAAAAGAGAGCTTTAAATCAGAAGTGTCTGACTCCGTGGTATAACTCACAAACTCGTAGCTTAAAGCAGATAACCCGTAAGTTGGAGAGGAAATGGCGTCTCACTAATTTAGAAGATCTTCACTTAGCCTGGAAAAAGAGTCTGTTGCTCTATAAAAAAGTCCTCCGTAAAGCTAGGACATCTTTCTACTCATCACTAATTGAAGAAAATAAGAACAACCCCAGGTTTCTTTTCAGCACTGTAGCCAGGCTGACAAAGAGTCAGAGCTCTATTGAGCTGAGTATTCCATTAACTTTAACTAGTAATGACTTCATGACTTTCTCTGCTAACAAAATTTTAACTATTAGAGAAAAAATTACTCATAACCATCCCAAAGACGTATCGTTATCTTTGGCTGCTTTCAGTGATGCCGGTATTTGGTTAGACTCTTTCTCTCCGATTGTTCTGTCTGAGTTATTTTCATTAGTTACTTCATCCAAACCATCAACATGTTTATTAGACCCCATTCCTACCAGGCTGCTCAAGGAAGCCCTACCATTATTTAATGCTTCGATCTTAAATATGAGCAATCTATCTTTGTTAGTTGGCTATGTACCACAGGCTTTTAAGGTGGCAGTAATTAAACCATTACTTAAAAAGCCATCACTTGACCCAGCTATCTTAGCTAATCATAGGCCAATCTCCAACCTTCCTTTTCTCTCAAAAATTCTTGAAAGGGTAGTTGTAAAACAGCTAACTGATCATCTGCAGAGGAATGGTCTATTTGAAGAGTTTCAGTCAGGTTTTAGAATTCATCATAGTACAGAAACAGCATTAGTGAAGGTTACAAATGATCTTCTTATGGCCTCGGACAGTGGACTCATCTCTGTGCTTGTTCTGTTAGACCTCAGTGCTGCTTTTGATACTGTTGACCATAAAATTTTATTACAGAGATTAGAGCATGCCATAGGTATTAAAGGCACTGCGCTGCGGTGGTTTGAATCATATTTGTCTAATAGATTACAATTTGTTCATGTAAATGGGGAATCTTCTTCACAGACTAAAGTTAATTATGGAGTTCCACAAGGTTCTGTGCTAGGACCAATTTTATTCACTTTATACATGCTTCCCTTAGGCAGTATTATTAGACGGTATTGCTTAAATTTTCATTGTTACGCAGATGATACCCAGCTTTATCTATCCATGAAGCCTGAGGACACACACCAATTAGCTAAACTGCAGGATTGTCTTACAGACATAAAGACATGGATGACCTCTAATTTCCTGCTTTTAAACTCAGATAAAACTGAAGTTATTGTACTTGGCCCCACAAATCTTAGAAACATGGTGTCTAACCAGATCCTTACTCTGGATGGCATTACCCTGACCTCTAGTAATACTGTGAGAAATCTTGGAGTCATTTTTGATCAGGATATGTCATTCAAAGCGCATATTAAACAAATATGTAGGACTGCTTTTTTGCATTTACGCAATATCTCTAAAATCAGAAAGGTCTTGTCTGAGAGTGATGCTGAAAAACTAATTCATGCATTTATTTCCTCTAGACTGGACTATTGTAATTCATTATTATCAGGTTGTCCTAAAAGTTCCCTAAAAAGCCTTCAGTTAATTCAAAATGCTGCAGCTAGAGTACTGACGGGGACTAGAAGGAGAGAGCATATCTCACCCATATTGGCCTCTCTTCATTGGCTTCCTGTTAATTCTAGAATAGAATTTAAAATTCTTCTTCTTACTTATAAGGTTTTGAATAATCAGGTCCCATCTTATCTTAGGGACCTCGTAGTACCATATCACCCCAATAGAGCGCTTCGCTCTCAGACTGCAGGCTTACTTGTAGTTCCTAGGGTTTGTAAGAGTAGAATGGGAGGCAGAACCTTCAGCTTTCAGGCTCCTCTCCTGTGGAACCAGCTCCCAATTCAGATCAGGGAGACAGACACCCTCTCTACTTTTAAGATTAGGCTTAAAACTTTCCTTTTTGCTAAAGCTTATAGTTAGGGCTGGATCAGGTGACCCTGAACCATCCCTTAGTTATGCTGCTATAGACGTAGACTGCTGGGGGGTTCCCATGATGCACTGTTTCTTTCTCTTTTTGCTCTGTATGCACCACTCTGCATTTAATCATTAGTGATCGATCTCTGCTCCCCTCCACAGCATGTCTTTTTCTTGGTTCTCTCCCTCAGCCCCAACCAGTCCCAGCAGAAGACTGCCCCTCCCTGAGCCTGGTTCTGCTGGAGGTTTCTTCCTGTTAAAAGGGAGTTTTTCCTTCCCACTGTAGCCAAGTGCTTGCTCACAGGGGGTCGTTTTGACCGTTGGGGTTTTACATAATTATTGTATGGCCTTGCCTTACAATATAAAGCGCCTTGGGGCAACTGTTTGTTGTGATTTGGCGCTATATAAAAAAATTGATTGATTGATTGATGTAAGTCCCCTTTAACAAGTTAGAACAGAGTCTCTGAAACCCGCTCTCGATCCTCTGTCAACGCTCTCTTCCTCTCTTTAAATGCTTGACTGTATTTTTGGGGCAACAAGGCCCCATGCTAGCCAAGCTAAGCTACCATGAGGTACCATATGGTTTCATTCGTTGTTTCATTCTTTGTTTCATTCTTTGATAATTTAACAAGTAATAGCCTGACATTTTTAAGGTTTGTCAAGTTTTTCGAATTTTTAAGAGAACTTCTGATCTGAACTTTTCAAAATAATAGCGAATTTACAGAAAAGTGACTTTCCTTTTCTGTACCTTTCAACGCTGCTCTTAAAGTTATATCTTTTTTCTAAATTCACAAAGACTTTTATACAGAACCTGGGAGAGTTCATTTACAGTAATATTTTTCTGGCCATGATAATTTGTGCCATTTGTGCTTTTTTTAAACTCAATATTACTAACCCTACTCCAACCCCCAACTCCAACTTTAACCATAACCTAATCCTACTCCTTCCCCCCAGCCTAACCATAACCCCCCCCCCACACACACACACACTTCACTTTTAATTTTGTGCAGCCATCACGGAATGAATGAGAATGAATTTGTGCTGTTGTGATGAAAATTAGGCACTTTTGTCACAATATCACAAACCAATATATTAATGTACATTTCGTGCTCCTGACTCACGACTTGCCGTGAGACAGGGTTGTTTGTGCACACGTTTTCCTTTAATTGAGCCCACGAATGAATAAAACATGGTCTCAAATTAATAAAACGTGCGCACGTTTTCCTGGCCGTGATAATTCATGCAAACGTTATCCTTTAATTGAGCCCTCGAATTAATAAAAGGTGCGCACGTTTTCCTTTCGTTCAAAATGAACTCCATAATATGACCTAAATTGTCATCCTCATGACGGGGAGATGCTTCGCCCTCAGGATCCTTTTTAATGTGTTTAAACTCCAGATGCCATGCTGGGTAGCTAGAGTTCTCTATATGTCCTTGTGTGCCCAAACCATGATATACCCTGACCAGATACATTTCTAATGGGGAAATGTATTACACTGTGTCCTGGTTTGTTGGCCAATAGCCAACATTTATGTGTCAAGACAGTATTGAGTAATTGAGTGCACGCTTTACAAATTGTGGCCACGTTTAAGTAGATCATGCCCTTGTTTTACTCAAACGATGCTTAAAATTTGCACACAATATAATAAAACGAGTGCACAATATAATAAAATGAGTGCACAATTTAATAAAATGAGTGCACAATATAATAAAACGTGCGCACAATATTATAAAACAAGCGCACAATATAATAAAATGTGCACACATTCTTGTGACATGCAAAACATTTTGAGATGACACTTCCAGGGCTCCATACTTTTAATCTGGCTCCAACGAACCCATTTTCAACAAACGCCTTCCACTTCTGGGGTCCAGCAAGCTGATGACATGACTGCAAGCAGCCATCCTGTTGGTAAAACCAGCCGACTAAAGCCATTGGGATCACCGGGGAGACCGTTGGTTTAACCCCTGACCCAAGTGAGCTCACGCTGCAAAGAGCCTAACTCTTCAACGGATCACCTAAGTGACCCAGTTAAAGGTTCCAGAAAAAGGGTTTTGTTTTCAATGGATGTAAAGTGGCTTCTTTTTTTTAAATATATTCATGTTTGTTTAATATTTTTCTTAATAAGTGGCTTCAAATTTCATCACTAAATTCTAATCAGATTTATTTACTTAAAGCCTTTAAGCTTTATCTCTCTACTTTCTTTCAACTTCTCATGAGTAAGCAAATTGTGTCCATAAATGAACTTATTTAATCACTGTCCACAAAAATGCCAGTAAACTGTGCATTTCTTGTATAATTGTAAATAAAATGTAAATATTTCTGTTGTGGTTCATTTTGTGTTCAGAAGGAAACCCTTGGTCAATCGTATCGTAGAATTCAGACTTTCACACACGAGACTGATTAATTAAAATGAGACTGATTAATTCATTTGAAACTGAGTAATGGTTGTTTAAATTAAAGTACCTATGCTTTAAACAGGTGGTGCCCTGAGGTAGATATTATTCTAATTAAATAATAATTATTAAACCCTAAAATTGATAATTATTTTGGTGACCCATTAAATGAGGTCTAGGCCAATATAATTCAATTTGGGAGTTTAACAATTCTTTTGCTACATATTTTTGGTGCTCTCCATGAGGCCAATAACACATTGCGAGGCTTAACTATTCATTCACTACATTAAATCGGGGCCTCTGTGTGAGGTGCCATTCATTCCAAATAATTAAATTAATGTAATTCATTACAGTTTATTTTGGTGCCCCGTTGCGAGGCATTTAGAATTTTGCTACATTTATTTTGACACCCCCGTTGCGAGGCATGTAAATTCATTACAAGGTGTACGAGGCATTAGAGGTAGGGACGATTTCACACAGTTTGCACACGATTCCTGCATCACACGCACTAAGTGCACTTTGTCCAAACTTCTCAATATGTGTGAAGGGGCCCTTAACCTTGTCCAGAAGTGGTATTGTGGGCAGATGAAAGTAATCTAGAAATAATTTGTATGGAAAGGACGCCATGCGTTCCAGACCAAAGACAAAAAGACCATCCTCACTGACTCACTCATCTTCAACTGCTTACTCCAATCAAGGGTCGCAGGCACCATACAGACTATTATCACTAATTTTAGAGTAACATATGCTGCCTTCAAGATGACATCTTTTCCAGGCATGTCCATGCATTTTTTTTAAGCTTTTCTAAAGCCGAGGAACATCCAATGAGTTGAACTTATTTTAGGATTGTGAAGATCAAACCTTTTGACTTTAGATCCTTTTTCGGGTTAAAGATTAGAAGCTTAATTACTTTCCCAAAGCTGCTCATGTTTATTTTTTATCCAGCCCAGAAGGAAGCATGCAGTAATTAACTGTGTTTTTTTGATACAGATGACGCTTGGCATAGGCCCTCATAAAAAAAAAAAAAACACAGTGGAGGGCCTTCTAGTTCACATAGTGTTATGTTTCGGACGCGGTCGGAGCACCGACCCAGCGTTTGAAAGGACCCAGCATAAAATAAGCAGAGCACGGTTCAAAAGATAACAGAATTTAATAAACATAACAGTGTGCAGTGCTAAATAACTGAAACGTCCGCGGTCTGGTGAGGTGGAAACACGGCGCGCTCTCAACAGCGCAAACGGTCCGGAGCCACAGCAGTTCGGACCCAGGGACCCCGCCGACACCCCCCAGGTGGCCGCGACAAACCAAGTCTGTGAAGAAAGAAAACATGAGGTGAGTCCAACTCCACACAGAGAGACACAACTCAAAGGTGCACGCAATCAGCAAACACTTCCTGGCTTAAATCTATACATCAGCTTCTTACCCTGCAGGCACGGAACAACTCAGTTCAAATCTCCACTGCAGCAGAAGCTGATTAGACAATTAGCATAACATGACAGCTCACTAACACAAGGTGTGAGGGACACCAAATCCACTGTCATTACTTCATAAAAGTCACCAAAAACTGAATTACCTCAGGAAGTGTGCTGAAGAGCGTGAGACCTCACCCAATCCTCCTTCACAGACTGTGGCGTCAAACCTGGAGCGGTCTCTGCGTCCGTGATGGTGAGATTGTTCTCCTGACGTCGATCTCACACGTCTGCTCACAAGGTCGAGTCTCTGGCAATCACACACTGTGCATTCAAGGTTTAAATGCAGCAATCTCTGATCAAGACAAAATACACCACAGCTGTGAGTCCTGATGACCTGCATGTGAAAACAAGCCTCAGGTGTTCAGGGTGAGGTCCTAATGCTCAGCCACTCAGTCCTGAATGCATACCACCTGGTGGGAGAAACAGAAAACAAAACCCAAGCCAGCCAAACACCCCAGCCCACAACACATAGGGTGCAGAGAAAGAAATGAAGAGGAAATATACTGACAGCAGGATACGTGATGAACAGATGCTGTCATGTTCCTCAGCCAATATCCCAGATGATACAATAAACCATGCTGTGACCAAATTACTGTGTATCCGGAAAGTATTCACAGCACTTCACTTTTTCCACATTTTATGTTACAGCCTTATTCCAAAATGGCAAAATTCTTTTTTCCCTCAAAATTCTACACATAATACCCCATAATGACAACATGAAATAACTTTTTTTTTAGATTTTGCAAATGTATTAAAAATAAAGCAATTAAGAAATAACATGTATATAAGTATTCATAGCCTTTGCCATGAAGCTAAAAATTGAGCTCAGGTGCATCCTGTTTCCACTGATCATTCTTGAGATGTTTCTATAGCTTAACTGGAGTCCACCTAGGGTAAATTCAGTTGATTGGACATGATTTGGAAAGGCACACACCTGTCTACATATAAGGTCCCACAGCTGACAGTGCATGTCAGAGCACAAACCAAGCATGAAGTCAAAGGAATTGTCTGTAGACCTCTGAGACAGGATTGTCTCAACGCACAAATCTGGGGAAGGGTACAGAAACATTTCTGCTGCTTTGAAGATCCCAATGAGCACAGTGTACTCCATCATCTGTAAATGGAAGACGTTTGAATCCATCAGGACTCTTCCTAGAGCTGGACGCCTGTCTAAACTGAGTGATTGGGAGAGAAGGGCCTTAGTCAGGGAGATGACCAAGAACCCGATAGTCACTCTGTCAGATCTCCAACATTCTTCTGTGGAGAGAGAAGAACCTTCCAGAAGGACAATCATCTCTGCAGTAATCCACCAATCAGGCCTGCATGGTAGAGTGGCCAGAGAGAAGCCACTCCTGGAGTTTGCCAAAAGGCACCTGAAGGACTCTCAGACCACGTGAAACAAAATTCTCTGGTCTGATAAGACAAAGATTAAAATCTGTGGCATGAATGCCAGAGGTCACATTTGGAGGAAACCAGGCACCATCCCTACAATGAAGCATGGTGGAAGACTGCAAGACTAGTCAGGATTGAGGGAAAGATGAACGCAGCAATGTACAGAGACATCCTGGATGAAAACCTGCTCCAGAACGCTCTTGACCTCAAACTGGGGTGATGGTTCGACTTTCAGGAGGAAAATGACCCTAAGCACACAGGCAAAATATGAAAGGAGTGGCTTCAGGACTGTGAATGTCCTTGAGTGGCCTAGCCAGATCCCAGACCTGAATCCAATTAAACATCTCTAGAGAGATCTGAAAATGGCTGTGCCCCGAGCTCCCCATCCAACCTGATGGAGCTTGAGAGGTGCTGCAAAGAGGAATGGGCAAAAACTGCCCAAAGATAGGTGCACCAAGATTATGGCATATTCAAGAAGTCTTGAGGCTGTAACTGCTGCCAAAGGTGCATCAACAAAGTATTGAACAAAGAGTGTGAATACTTAAGTATGTGTGATTTCTTAGGTTTTTCATTTTTAATAAATTTGCAAAAATGAAACAAAACCCCTTTTTTACATGTTTTCATTATGGGGTTTTGTGAGTAAAATTTTGAGGAATAAAATGAATTTACTCCATTTTGGAATAAGATTGTAACATAACAAAATGGGGGGAAAGTGAAAGGCTATGAATACTTTCTGGATGCACAGTATGTTAAGAGAAGAGCATTAGATCATGGAGAAACCTAAACAGATTTGCATGACAAGGGCAAGGTGTATTATCTGTTCTCAGTCACTTGTTTATGTGGTTATGTGAAACCAGGCTATCAGTAATGCTGATAGTCTTATTATCAGGGCCAGCGTGTGGCACAGTGGGACACAGACTGTCTATTAAAGAGAACCCGAAACCATGTTCACATATTTATCCCATTATCCTTCTCATTTCAGATTGACACATTAACATTGGGCCCATAAGATGACGTTACAGTGAAGTGCTCATTCTGGTTGATTGATTTTGACTGTTGGCTCCTTCTAAGATTCTGCCTGGGAGCAGTGTCTGCACAGACTGCACAAAGTGACTGAAGATGGACTGCAAGGGCAACAGGGCGGTACCATATGCAGCCCAGGTGGGAGAGGAGGTGCGTATGAGGATCTATCCACCCATCCATCTCCCGTACATCCAGACTTCCTTCATGCATTATCCATCTAACCACCCTGTTTACACCGAGTCCATGACTGATGTGCAATTGAAAAATGGCCTCCGCTCACCGTCACTCTCACTGGCTCTCACCAGGGTTGCAGGCTCGTCACAGCGGGGTCTCCATAGTTGGCACGAAGATCCCTCCGGGTTGTCATCACTCTTCATCACTCCCCATCGATCTCCAAAAGATGCACAAGTGTACTGAATTGTTTGAAACGCTCGCAGCAGTTGTGCAACTGGTTAAAAGATACATGGGTCTCATAATTGGCCTCGTTAACCCTCACAGGTCCTAACTCACTCACAATGAGATCCTGTTGGTCATAATAGATTCTAAACTGACTCTGCATGATGTTGCATCACTGATCGTGAATATTAGCATATATTTCACTTGCACAATTCAGTCACAATGCAAGCTTGGTGTAAACGCAAATAACAGATCAAACTGGAGACCAGCCAAGACTTGGGGAGTTGTCAACATGTCACGGTCCTGTAGGTCTTATATGGATATCAGTCTGATGTAAATGGGGCATAAGATTCATCCAACCCTGAGAGTGATGGGGTCCATGTGGGAACTGTGGGTTAATGGAACATCATGTTGTCAAAAAACAAACAAACAAACAAACAAACAAACAAACAAAAACTGACTTGGTAATTGTGACTGACTTGGTAATTGTGACTGACTTGGTAATTGTTGGCTATTTTAGTGGGACGCTGCTCTTCACCGTATGGATGTCTTTCTTTTGAGCCATCAGTCATGATTTGTCACTCCATTTGTTGCCAGTGTTCTTGTTCAGGGGTAGTCAGGGTGTAAATCTTTGCGCTTTGGGGTGACTAACTGCATGTTTGGCATCGCATAAATGATTTCTATTGAATTGATTGAAGCCTTTCACAGAACTATCTAAAACATTTGTCTCTTCCATTAACACTACTTGTGAACAATGGAAAAAGCTTTCCAAGAAACCACTTGGCACTCAGAGGAGCCCATTCCTGCTTTGGGTACTTCATCCATAGTAAACTCAACGCATTTCCAAATCCTTAGATTGTGTGTAACCTTTTTAAATTAAGGTCTGTAGTGAGTAATTAACAAACATGCTGAGAAACAATATGAGAGAGAGAGAGAGAGAGAGAGAGAGAGAGAGAGAGAGAGAGAGAGAGAGAGAGAGAGAGAGAGAGAAATCCTAGATGGACCAGTGAAGGAAAGCTGACACCCTCCTGCAAGCCCCTCAACCCCCCCCCCAAACCCCCCACCCAGATCATCTTTGGTGAAAATAGTAAACAGGATGTACTTTTCACATGAAGTATTGATGTCCTCCCCTGAACAAAGGCAGCTGAAGAAATCCAATCTGACTACACATGGTGAGCCTCATTTCATTAGCGGAGCTGTTTGCTGTTATTTCATAGCTCGGTGATAATTAGTACCTGAGATACACGACCGAACACTGAACATGTGACTCAGCTTAACTCGTAAATCCTGTTGCAACGTGTATATGACAATATTACACGAACAGGACACCAGTTTACAACAAAGGATGATAAAGCTGCAGAGAGGTGTGTAAGACTACAACTCTGCTTCCTGGGCCCAACCCTGGATAGTCACGATTTGGAGGGTTTAATAAACTTGGCCAGATTTCTAGAGATGAGAGCTGCTCCATCCAAAGTGGGATGGATGCCGTCTCTCCTAACAAGACCAGGTTTTCCCCAGAAACTTTGCCAATAATCTATGAAGCCCACCTCATTTTTTGGACACCACTCAGACAGCCAGCAATTCAAGGAGAACATGCGGCTAAACATGTCACTCCCGGTCCGATTGAGGAGGGGCCCAGAGAAAACTACAGAGTCCGACATTGTTTTTGCAAAGTTACACACCGATTCAATATTAATTTTAGTGACCTCCGATTGGCGTAACCGGGTGTCATTAATGCCGACGTGAATTACAATCTTACCAAATTTACGCTTAGCCTTAGCCAGCAGTTTCAAATTTCCTTCAATGTCGCCTGCTCTGGCCCCCGGAAGACATTTGACTATGGTTGCTGGTGTCGCTAACTTCACATTTCTCAAAACAGAGTCGCCAATAACCAGAGTTTGATCCTCGGCGGGTGTGTCGCCGAGTGGGGAAAAATGGGTAGAAATGTGAACGGGTTGGTGGTGTACAGGGGGCTTCTGTTTAGAACTACGCTTCTTCCTCACAGTCACCCAGCCAGCCTGCTTTCCCGGCTGCTCAGGATCTGCTGGGGGACAGCTAACGGCGGCTAAGCTACCTTGGTCCGCACCAACTACAGGGGTCTGGCTAGCTGTAGGATTTTCCAAGGAGCGGAGCCGAGTCTCCAATTCGCCCAGCCTGGCCTCCAAATCTATGAACAAGTTACGCTTATTACAAGTACCGTTACTGCTAAAGGAGGCCGACGAATAACTAAACATTTCACACCCAGCGCAGAAAAGTGCGGGAGAGACAGGAGAAGCCGCCATGCTAAACCGGCTAAGAGCTAATAGCTGTGCTAAGCTAGCGGATTCCTAAAAACACAGTGTGTGAATAATTTAGAGGTGATTCAGCAGAGAGAGTGCTTTAGTTAAGGCACGTGAAGATTACACTGTGAAATAAATCATTATCTAGTTATCTAGATCAATCTAACTACGCAGATTAAACAGCTAACAGATACAGCAAAACACCGCTGTGCTCCGGAACAGGAAGTGATACAATACCGCAGTGAGAGCCAACCAGCAGTAGAGTCTGCTGCAGACTCATTCCTGGACAAATTCTGTCCAGGAATGAGTCTGCAGCAGATTTCTTCATTCCATATCAGGTCCAGCTAAACGGAATGGTTGGCCACAAATGCAGGACTCGACAAAAGAGCTCTGTATGTAAGAACAGTTTACTAAAGTAGTAAACAGGGTCAGGTACATAATAAGGCAGTCCAACAAGAGCAAAAGTACAAGGAACATCAGGCTTAGGCGTGGTCGATAATACGGGCAGGTGGTCATAACACACGAGAGGCACGCAGGTCAAAAATACACAAAAACAGAGCTCGAGAAAAGGCACAGGGCGCATCAATCTGGCGAGGGAGCAGGGCCAAATGAGGAGCTTAAATGCACCCAGGTGAGGTGCAGATTGGGAGCAGGTGTGGGTGGAATGCACCAGAATGAGGGTGTGGCCAGAGAGAGGGAAATGCCCGCCATCAAGAAACAGGAGAGACAGACAAGAGAGACAGGGACAGATAAACCCAAGCAGGAAAAAACCCCAGCAAGAGAGGACTAGACTTGACAGATTTAACATGACTAATGTGGAAAGAGGGGTGAATACGCATGGCCCTAGGCAGTCGAAGATGGACAGAGGCGGGATTGATGACCTTAGACACGGGAAAGGGACCAATGAATCTTGGAGCGAATTTACATGGAACCCCGCGAAGTGGCAAATGCAGAGTGGGCAACCAGACTTTTTGGCCTGCAGTGTATGCAGGAGCGATGGGCTGCTTCCGGTCAGCCGCCAGCTTGTACGAGGTCTGTGAGAAAAGTATCCGACCTTTTTATTTTATGCAAAAAATATATGGATTTGATTCATATGTTTTTACGTCAGCCAAGCTTGAACCTTCTTGCGCATGCGTGAGTTTTTTCACGCCTGTCGGTTGCGTCATTCACCTGTGGGCAGGCTTTGAGTGAGCACTGGTCCACCCCTCTCGTCGTTTTTTCATTGCGAGGAAATGGCAGAATGATTTGGGCTTGTTCCATCAGAATTTTTTCAGAAAACTGTTAGAGACAGGCAGCTGGAAGCCATTCGGAAAATTCATTTGGCTTTCGGTGAAAATTTTATGGGCTTCACAGAGATTAAGGAATGTTACTACCGCTTTAAGGACGGCCCACAATGGCGCGCCGTGCTCCGAGCCGCGATCGACAGGCAGAAACCACCATTTCATTTCTAAACGGATGGCCGTATGGATCCTGGACCATCGTGTGCAATTTCTCTGGTTATCACAAGAGCTGGACATCACCCATTATCTGGCAGATTTCACTTTTAACAAGAGATTTTGTCATGGAAAGCCGCGTGGAGGCTTCGCGCGTCACAACAGATTCGCTAATGGAGCGAGACAAAGAACACCTCCGTTTTTGGAGTGTCAGAGGATGCCCAGCTCTCCACAATTTCTCTTATACTCACTTGACTGGTAAGCCACTGAAAGCCGAGATAGGCATGTCCCAACTTCTCCTCTGACACTCCAAAATGGAGGTGTTCTTTGTCTCGCTCCATCAGCGAATCGGTCGTGATGTGCGATGCCTCCGCATGGCTTTCCATGACAAAATCTCTTGTTAAAAGTGAAATCTGCTGGAAAATGGTGATGTCCAGCTCTTGTGATAACCAGAGAAATTGCACACGATGGTCCGGGATCCATACGGCCATCCGTTTAGAAATGAAATGGTGGTTTCTGCCTATCGATTGCGGCTCGAAGCGCGGCGCGCCGTGCGCCATTGTGGGCCATCCTTAAAGCGGTAGTAACATTCCTTAATCTCTGTGAAGCCCATAAAATTTTCACCGAAAGCCAAATGAATTTTCCGAATGGTTTCCAGCTGCCTGTCTCTAACAGTTTCTGAAAAATTCTGATGGAACAAAGCCAAATCATTCCGCCATTTCCTCGCAATGAAAAACGACGAGAGGGGTGGCCAGTGCTCACTCAAAGCCTGCCCACAGGCGAATGACGCAACCGACAGGCGTGAAAAAACTCACGCATGTGCAAGAGGGTTCAAGCTTGGCTGATGTAAAAACATATGAATCAAATCCATATATTTTTTGCATAAAATAAAAAGGTCGGATACTTTTCTCACAGACCTCGTATAATGCAGAAGATCAGCTAAGGGCTCGTCGGGCCCAACCCCGGGTTCAATGGCACCTAATGACTAAACTAAGGGCAGACAGGACCGGGGACCGAAGAGTCGTGATTGAGAACAATGAGGGCTGATGACTGAAGACTACATGGAATGGGGAAAAAAACCGGATGAGGCAGAAGGCAAGCTATTGTGTACTAATTCAATCCATGATAAGTGAGATTACCAGGTTGTCGGATGTTGAGAACACAGAATTCTAAGCCCCTTTTCCAACTACTGATTAAAGCGTTCTGTCTGACCGTTTGCTTGTGGTTAATACCCCGATGTGAGACTGGAGGTGGCCCAGAGGAGACGGCAGAACTCCCTACAAAATCCAGCGATGAACTGAGGACTCCGGTCAGAGACGATATCCTGTGGGAAACCATGGAGACAAAACACGTGAGTGAGCAAAATCTCAGCTAATTCCTTGGCAGAAGATAACTTAAGCAATGGCACAAAATGACACATTTTGGATAATCGATCGACTACAGTCAGAATGACCATGTGTCCCTTAGATGGTGGAAGTCCAGGGACAAAGTCTACAAAGATGTGAGTCCAGGTTTGTCTAGGGATAGACAGAGGTAATAAGGTTCTGGCTGGTGGATGTGTTGAGGACTTATGCTTAGCGCAGGTCTGACAGGCATTCACAAACTCAGTAACATCTGTGACCATATGTGGCCACCAGAAACGTTGTTGTACAACAAAGACAGTTTTTTTTTACCGGGATGGCAAGCAAAATGGCTACTGTGACCCCAGTTAATCACCTCCCCCTGAGAGAAGCCAGAACGAACTTGCCCGGTGGACATTTAGCAGGTACGCAGGTGCTCTATTCCCTAGAGCAGCTTTTACCCGGGATTCTATTTCCCAGGTGATGGTGGAGATAAAACAAGAAGTTGGAAGAATATTGCAAGTACCCAGACAGCAAATAGATCCGGGCCGGATGTAGTCCAACATCTGGTACCAATCCTGAAACAGATCCGGTCCAGACAGTTTTTGCACCCTGGCCCAGATCCGGCACGGCTCCGCTTTACAGTGCTGGAACAGATCCGGACCAGATCTGAACTGGATCCGCAAAACACCAACCGTTTACAGACCATATCTGGCACAGATCTGGGTCAGATGTGGTCCGCATCACAGCACCGTGGCAGGAACATGGGGCATAACGATAAGCAATTTTATCTGCACTCGGCAGAAACTATCCATTAGCGGTTATAAACTCTGTACTCTGCAGTCGTGATCGTCACTGAGGTTTTTTTTAAATGCTTATTGCAAAGCGGTTTGTTTCTTTACGACAATTAAGTTTTACAAGTCCAGGGACACTGATCTGTGTGTTATAGATACAAATCAGTTTCCTCGGATCCACAGAACTTACCCCTGTAAAACTTGTTCCTGCCACGGTGCTGTGATGCGGTCCACATCTGCCCCAGATCTGTGCCAGATATGTTCTGTACACGGTTGGTCTTTTGCAGATCCAGTTCAGATCTGGTCCGGATCTGTTCCAGAACTGTAAAGCGGAGCCATGCCGGATCTGGGCCAGGGTGCAAAAACTGTCTGGACTGGATCTGTTTTCAGGATTGGTACCAGATGTTGGACTACATCCGGCCCGGATCTATTTGCTGTCTGGGTATAGTCGTAAATGTGATGAGGAGGCAACAATTTAGCCTTAACTTTGATGAACACTGATGCGAAGTCATAATAACAAGATGGTACCTCCACAAGATCAGGAATAGCATTTGATGGAGGAGAACAGATCTTAATCAGACAATTCTTGGAGCAAGAAGGCCCCCACGCATTTATTTTCCCATTGGCCCAGTTGAAATTGGGCCAACTGCCAGTAGATGGCAGTGTTCATGGCAGGGTGAATACAATTGCTGCCACACATTTGCTAAAAGTGCTGAATCCACTTAAACCAAATTTTTAGTTTTCAAATTGCCTTTTTTTACAAATGAAAAAATGACATATTTACAAATACAGATTTATTTGTAAAACGCACCACGTTTCAGTAAGTTGTGCGTTACTGACCAACCAACCACTTGTCAGAAAACTAATTTACCCATAATGCATGGTGGCATGTGTGTCTTAATGCTAAAACCTTCAAAATGAGTACATTACATTAAAACTAAAACATATAGCTGATATTTTCACTTTATAAAATGACAGATTTAATTTCAATGACTTGTCCAGAATTAGTTTGTTTAAAATTTTAACCATAAGTCAAAACTGTCTGCCTGTGCATGACTTGTGTGATATGCCAGTGTGTCTGTATGGTGTGAAGAGAAATTATCTTTTTTTTCTCCTTCCTCCCTCTTTCTTTCTGTCTGGTAGTCAGCTCTCTTCTGCCTGTAGAGGATAGAGCTGTACCACTCATAGCTGTCTGTTACAAAACACATAATAGGCAGGGATTAAAATCTTTGATTTCAGACTTCACAAGTGTTTTTAACTGTTAAGCTTTATTCACTATGCCAGCAAAAACATGTTAGCGGTCTACAAATTATCGGAACTAAGTTTATCGGAAGCTAATTGGTCCGCTAATGGTTTTCAAAGTTATCTTGAAAAGGAACTGTGCCCACCACTGATACTCAGCTACACAATTTACACACTGTTTGTTGGGGAAAGTGTAGTGACACAGACCCACAACAGGGGGCGCAAATGAACGGTCAATAGATGAGCCAACAGGTAACAATTTAATGTTGTGAATGTGCACAACGACTATACAGACAATCTCAGAATATGATAGCAGTCAATACACAAAGGTGACGTGTGGGCAGGCTCGAGGATAGAAGACGTCTGTCCTGAGAAGAGCCGGAACCACACGATTTCCGCCGCCACCGAACCTGGTGAATACTGGAGCCGCCAAGTCCCGAATTCCAGGGTGATCACCGTCCCAGACTGTCGGATCTGGTACTGCTGATGAGAAGCACAAACAGTGAGATGCGGGTGTGTGCACACCCAGTAACAAAAACAGTCAGAAGGTGGAAAGTCACCTCCACCTCTAATCACACACTCGTGCAGCTCCTGTTAACCACTTATCTGGTTGGAGTGTGAAGCGAAGCCGTCGCTGATCACACCAAACGCCAATCCCACAGATAAGGAAACACTTACAGGAAAACAGCTGCAAAGAAGTTCAGACTATTAGTCAGTGTTTTCAGTTTAGCAGAGAATTACCTTCACAGGTAGATGATATCTCGGCAATGAGGTGGAGATGACGTCCGGGTTTTATGGAGTAGTATGATGAAGCGTAGATGGGTGACAGCTGTCATGAGATAATGAGTGACAGTTGTCACCCCCGGCTGTGTCCGTGATGGCAGCGCCCTCTCGTGCCTGAAGCCCGCACTTCAGGCAGGGCGCCCTCTGGTGGTGGGCCAGCAGTACCGCTTCTTCTGGCGGCCCACACAACACTGTTGTCTAATTATTTTAGCAGAAAGACATCTTGACAATGGCAAAATAACTGAAAAAGGGACAGAAGACAAGTTCACCATTTTAAACATACTGTGTACTTGTGTGGGATTTATCAGTGAGGACAGTCACTAATTTGTACTCTGGAGCTGTTCACTTTGTTGTTTCAGCACTTGGGCAGTTCTGAGCAGAGCTGCAGAAAATGTGAGCCATCTGATGGAGAAGGAGCAAATAAAGAGGACTGGACTACCAGTCTACGGTAGTGTCACATATAGACAAACAGTCTCTCTCTCTCTCTCTCTCTCTCTCTCTCTCTCTCTCTCTCTCTCTCTCTCTCTCACACACACACACACACACACACACACACACGCACGTTTTCACGACATATCAGGACATATGACAGAAATGTGAAAAATGGGATCATGCCTTTCCCAAGGTCCCTGAGGCCTGGGAATCAAACTCATTCCAGGAATATGTCCATCTGTTTAGATTTTGGCTAGGGCTATATTTTGGTCATACCTGATTTTTATGCTACATTTGAGGACACTGTCAGGTTTATGTGACTTATGAGTACAATAACGTCACACTGAAAGTGTGTGAAAAGTAAGTTTCAAAACTGGCCACCAGGTGGTGAAATTGAAGATGAGCAAAAAACGATAAACACACTTACACACGTATTTTCCAAAAATTGTGATATTTTAGGACATCTGAGATTTTTGGTCTGGGAGCATGTTTGGGGGGGGTCTAGAAGGCTTTAGAGTGCTCGGAAAAATGAGGATGTGAAAAATGTCCTCGTTTCTCCCAGTGTCCTGATATTGAAGGTGTGTTATCATAAAATTGTCCTGAATTGTACCCACGTAAATGCGGGGAGAACATGCAAGCTCCACACAGAAAGGGCCAGGAGGGAAGACAACCTGGGATCAGCTGTGAGGCAACAGTACCAACCACTAAGCTGCCCAGTTATAATATCATTCACATTTATTTGAAAGATATTTATTTGAAATTTATATATATCATTCAAATTTAACAGAAAGTGAAGGCTCAAATAGTAGACAGAAAATCACACAGAGAGAGCACCTTGCAGTGGCCCCTACTCCTATCTGACCCCAGAAGTGCATATTTCAATTTCAAAATAATAGAGACACACTCTGGAAATAACCCAAGGTTAACAAAATTCAGTCTGAAATTGCCTGAAGCTAAATGTACCCATTTCAAATTTTAATAAACCACAACAGAGCCAGATGGGAAACACACACCGATACTATTAACAAGTACTAAAGATAAAAAGCGATTGCAACTCATAATTAGCTCATCAACTTCAACAAGTACTGTAGAGAAAAAACAAATCATCACATAAGAAAAAGACCTTTGATTATTGAAGGATGTATGACATGAATCGTGCACACGTCCTCTTTTCTACACACAGGAGCACAAAGGAGTACACAGTTGTGTACACAGTATGTCGTCAATAATACAGATGTGATAATATTTTCTATATGATCATAATTATAGCTATTGTAGGTTGTTTTATGTTCTTTCCAACAGGAGGTGACTGCTGACGCCGCGGGTGCTTTCTGCTGTATATCAGTGTGCACAGAGATGAGTTCGCAGCACTGACTGATGCAAAGCAGCTTCAGAGGTTTCCTCCACATCACACCATCTGCACCCTTAACACATCCAAAAAAATTAAACATCCTGACTTTCTGTTGTTTCCCTGTGAGGCGTGATGTCACAGAGTTCGTACCGCATGTGATCAGAGAACCTTGATGACTTTTAAATGTCAGTCTCACTGGGCATCCGTCGATACTTTTAATGAAGTACGGCAGACTGATGAAAGGATCAAAGCAGTGTTGGTGAGACTGTTCCTTGCACCATGACTTCCTGCAACATTCATAAGGTGTAATTCGGTTCACGCCTGTTGTTCTCATAGTCTGGAGAGCACTCTCACACTGTCTCATCACTGTATGCTGATTTCTAAGACGCTGCCCTGCTTGAGTAATATTAATTGCTTGTAGTGGAGTCTCAGATTGCATTTGTAGTTTTAGGAATGAGGGTTTTTTTTTTTTTTTTTTCCAGATGGGTTGACTTTTTTCTTTTCCTGTAACCGATCTGTGTATCGTTGCGTGTGTGTGATTTCAGTTGTTTGACACATGGCTCTGTACTCAATATTCCTCCTTATTTTCTGTATCATCTTTGAAAGTCTGTTTATCTGTACTCATCATCAGACAAACAAGATTATGAGATCATGAGATGATGTCATCAACCTCATCAAAAAAAGAATGAAAAGCTTTGTGTTCTTATGATTAACTAACTTTCACTTCATGCTGGCAACATGATAGCTATGTCAAAGGTCATGCTTGTTTTCAAACAGTAAAATTTACAATTTTTGGCTCAATTTATTAAAATAGCAGACAAAATTCATATTAAATACTATTATATGGCCATTTACAAATAAGTGTAATCGATAATTGCTGAGTATGCCAGTCATTGCCTAATACACCCAAGTACAGACGAGTGTTTGAGTGTATGTGCACAACGTTAAAACCACATTATTCACAAAAGATCTCACTGATTGACATCACTTTGAGCAGATGGAATCGGTTAATCATTAAATCACCTGGTGGAGTGTGTGGTTGCAAAGAAAACCTGCACCCTCTCGGCCCTTTCTAAAATGAGTTGAAGAGCCCTGTGGGGTCATTCCATCTCATGTCACCCAGAGGCTCCCAGGTCACCCCTCAGCTTTATTTAGTCAATTTTATATGTTAATCACATTCCAACATTAGGGTGAAATGCCAAATATTAGGTCTGGGCCTCACAGCTTTGAAACTGCTCAAGCCAGGCTAACCTTTGGTGTAGAGTTTAGAAATATTGGCAGTTTTGGTGTATCTAGTGTGATCTGCCTTCCACAAAGGACTCAAAATGGTAGAAAACCCAAAATTTTACATGTCATTCGTATCTTTGATGGCACATATTGAAATGATACACCAGGTTGTTTTAACAAAATTTACAGTTGTTGGAAAAAAATGATAACTTTGAAAAAGTGTCAAATATGGAAATTTTCATCACCCCAGATGGCAATGTGGAAAGTTGACTATCATATTCATATTTTACCATATATTATATATCTGAAGATAATGTGGTGGCAAACATGGTGTGTAGCTTCCTTCTTGTGATTATAAAACGACATATAGCATGACACACTGGCTATTTTGTGTGGATCTGGACATCTTGGGATTAGGTCACTTCATGAATATTGAGTAACACCTTGGTTGCGTCACTAGAAATTGGGAGAACCATAATAACCATATTCCCATTATGTTTAAAATAGACAAAAAAAAAAAGGCAAAATATCTATTTTAAGAGAATTAGGTCATGCTGGGATTAGGTCGCTGAGCATTGGGCAATACTTCATACTTCTTGTAACCACACATTTCCCCCCACATGATGTCATGTGCTGTGAAGAAACAAGCACAGACACGTACTGCTGTCAGCAAACAGCAATGCAAAGAATACCAAATTCACTTTTAATTCTGTATACCAGTGTAACACAATAAATAGATCACTCAAAATCAATTTATGAGTAAATAAGAGATGGTTTACCAACTAATTTAACAAGAAAGATATTCAAACTATGTATTTATATAATCATGTAAATGTGAGCATATATGTTTTAAAGTTCTACATGACAAGTGTGATTTTAAAATCTAAACAATAAATATGAGTTGAGATTATATCATTTTGGCAATTTATTAAGTAAAACAATGAAATTTGTGTATGAGTAAGATAGTCTGTAAGGTTTTTTTCACATTGCATATTTGTTATCATGATTCTGCCAGAAAAAAAAAATCTGACTACATACTGATTTGAAGACAAAATCACACCGAAGGAGGCTCGATAACACCATATTTGTAGCATATCATCTTGAGATATGTAAGAATATATGGTTAAAATATGAATATGATAGTCAACTGTCCACATTGGCATCCGGGGTGATGAAAATTGGCATATTTTGACACTTTTAAAAATTTGCATTTTTTTTTCAAGATCTATAAATTTTGTTAAAACAACCTGGCATTGTTGTGTGGGCCGCTGAAGAGGAGGTACTGCTGGCCCACCACCACCAGAGGGCGCCCTGCTTGGAGTGCGGGCTCCAAGCACGAGAGGGCGCCAGACCCAGAAGAAGTGACAGCTGTCACTCGTTTTATCATCACCACCATAAAAGCCGGACTGCAACTCCACCTCCCCGCCGAGAAATCGACTACCAGTACCAAGGTAATTTCTCTGCTGACTAATACGTTGTCTAACATTGTTCTGTGTGCAGTCGCATTACCTGTGAAGACCCAGAAGAGGGACAAACAGGAGCTGCACGAGTGTGTGTGATTTGGAGGTGGAGGTGCTCCCTCCTAACGGTGTCTGGACTGTAAATTACTGAGTGTGCGGACTCACACTCACACATCATATTTCTGCTTTCTGCCAGCAGTACAGGGTCGACAGTCGAAGACAGAGGCCACCTGGGGACTCGGGACTAGGCGGGCTCCGGTGTTCTTCAGACCGTTGGTGGTGGAAGCCGTGTGGGACGCGGCTTCTCTCTCGTCGGGCGTCTTCTATCTCGAGCCTGCCCACAATCACCTGGTGTTTATTGACTGTGAAAATTACGACACGTTTCGTTGTGTATTATCACAAACATTAAATTGTTACCTTTTGGCTTACTCATTGTCCGTTCATTTGCGCCCCCTGTTGTGGGTCCGTGCTACGACACCTTCCCAACCAGGCCATATCATTTAAATATGTAAATAGGTTCCATTATATCACAAACCATCATACAAAACATTCTGTAGCCATAGCTGGTATATTCTTTGATTTTGAACTAATCAAAGATACGAATGACATGTTTCTATCATTTTGAGGCCGTTGTGTAAGGCAGATCACACTAGATATACAAAACTGCCACAATTTCCAAACTCTACACCAAAAGTTAGCCTGGCGTGAACAGTTTCAAAGCTGCAAGGGCATATAGGGAGCTTATTATAACGTGCAAAGTAGGTAGAAAAACACCGTTTTTTGTGATATGTGAAAACTTCACAAAAATTTCCCAAAGGCTGTAACTTCAAAAGGTTTCAAGATATAGACCTACTATTTGGCATTTCACCCTACCTGTGGAATGTGATTAACATATAGAATTGACAGAATAAAGCTGAGGGGTGACCTGGATTTTTTTTTCAAAACTGGGGTGATTCAGATGGAATGACCCTAATGACCCTGTGTTAGACTGGACCATCTGCCCTCCTCCCGTAAGTGTGTATATATTTACTTATGTATATTCCAGGCCTACAAACTGCATTGGTTCTATTAAACCTGCTTCACTGCACACACACTGGACTTATTCTAACACTCTGTACACACTGTACATATGATACCTATTCTTAACTACAATGCTTTAGGGCCCCTTCACACAGAGTGCACCCGTCGGGGCAGCTTGTATGAGCGAACCATGAAACATCATGCTGACAGGCAGGCGTTTACGATGCTGGTGTGACGGTTCGCATATATTATATAATATATACACACACGAGTATATACGAGGTCTGTGATAAAAAGTAACGTACCTTTTATTTTTTCAAAAACTATATGGATTTGAATCACGTGCGATTACATCAGACAACCTTGAAGCCTCGTGCACATGCGTGAGTTTTTTCACGCCTGTCCGGTTACGTCATTCACCTGTGGGCTGGCTTTGAGTGAGGAGTGGTCTACCCCTCCCATCAGAATCTCTGTCTGAGAACTTCCTGAAAGACTGACGCTTTGCTTGATCAAAATTTTTTCAAAAACTGTGAGGCACATCGAAGTGGACACCATTCGAGAAATTCAGCTGGTTTTCTGTGAAAATTTAACGGCTGATGAGAGATTATGAACTGTTGCTGTCGCTTAAGGACTGCCCACGGAGTGGGGACATCGCAACGCACCCTGAGCCGCCCTCGTCTGCCTGTTTCGAGCTGAAAGCTTCCAAATTTAAGCCTCTGTTCACCCAGGACGTCGTGAGAGAACAGAGAACTTTCAGAAGAGGTCGGGATCAGCAGTTTATCCAGACATTGCACTGTTAAAGGAGATTTTTATTAATGAAAGACGTGCGGATGGGTCTGCGGTCGGGATGCAGCCGGCGTGGTGCAGCTGCACAGGAAAAAACACCTCCGTGTTGATAACCATTTGTAAAAACCAGGCGGCTTTTGATGGCTTTCAGTTAAGTGAGTATCTGAGAAATTGTTTAACAGCTGGACATGTTCCAACTTGTCCTTAAGGCTTCCAACGGAGGTGTTTTTCCTGTGGCGGCGCGCGGCGCCGGCTGCGTCCCGATGCGCGGACCCGTCCGCACTTTCTTTCATTACAAAATCTCCTTTAACAGTGGAATGTCTGGATAAACTGCTGATCCCAACCTCTTCTGAAAGTTCTCTGTTCTGTCACGACGTCCTGGGTCAACAGAGGCTTAAATTTGGAAGCTTTCAGCTCGAAACAGGCAGACAGCGGCGGCTCAGGGCGCGTCGCAACGTCCCGCTCTGTGGAAGTCCTTAAGGCGACAGCAACAGTCCATAATCTCTCATCAGCCGTTAAAATTTTCACAGAAAACCAGCTGAATTTCTCGAATGGTGTCCACTTCGATGTGCCTCACAGTTTTTGAAAAAATTTTGATCAAGCAAAGCGTCAGTCTCTCAGGAAGTTCTCAGACAAAGAGATTCCGACGGGAGGGGTGGACCACTCCTCACTCAAAGCCAGCCCACAGGCGAATGACGTAACCGACAGGCGTGAAAAAACTCTTGCATGCCCACGATGGTTCAAGCTTGTCTGATGTAATCACACGTGATTCAAATCCATATAGTTTTTGAAAAAAAAATAAAAAAGGTCCATTACTTTCTCACAGACCTTGTATATACGAGATATATATATATATATATATATATATATATATATATATATATATACATATATAGGGGTGGTGGCCAAGTGCTTAATGCACTTGGTTTCAGTTCAGAAGGCTCCGGGTTCAAATCCCACCCCTGCCATATTTCTCCAAGTAATGTGGAGTTCCGTCAGGAAGGGCATCTGGCATAAAACCTGTGCCAATTCAACATGCAGATCCACCTTGGATTTGCTGTGGAGACCCCGAGTGCAAACAAGGGAGCAGCCAAAGGGACTTACATATACGTATATATACATACACACACACAATAAAAACTTTACCACTGAGCTACAATTGCTGTCCTGTAAAAGCTGCAGGAAACTGCCTCACATCAGGAAGAACATGGACGTATTTAAAAAAAAAAATCAACCCACACACCATATAAAACACCACATTTTATTGAATACCTATTATCAAGCGGGCAATAACAAATATGATCCGTCTGTTCCTCTGTAGATGATCCATGTCAGTCACAAACATACAATGTTGAAATGACATGAATGATGAAGCAGTTCGCTCTTCTCATGTCCACATCTACTGGTCCAGTGGGTCCAGCCGGCTATAGCAGATCATCCATGGCCATCTCAACCTTGACCTGCAAACTTCTTCTGTCACACCGGCCTCCTGCATGTCGGGGTGCACCAACCAGTACCTTCTGAGTGCCAGCCTCAAACCCGGCTAAATGAGGAAAGTCACACCAGGAAAAGCATCTGGTGTAAACTGTGTAATATTAAATATGCAGCTCACACAGCTGTTAACATTTTTAATAAATTCACTTTTACTGCAGCTCACACAGCTGTTAACATTTTAATAAATTCACTTTTACAACTCACATATAACTGTCAAGTTTACAGTAATGAAAACGTGTCATCAGCAAATGAAACTATACTGCATTTCCTTGTGATTTCAAAAAACATCCATATGTTTCATCCTACTCAGTAAAATAAAGTGCATAAGTTAACACATTGGGTCAAAATAATATGAAGCTCTTCAAAAGTCAACTACTGCAGTATTTCCTGCAGCTGCAGCATCACATCCGAATGAAAACTCCAAACAAATTCCATTGTACTGTTTCTGTGCAATTTCAGCAGACTGACTTTCAGAATTATGTACAGAATCTCTCATACGTGAAAAACAAGAAAGGCAAGAAAACAATGTGTGACATTCAGGTGTCAAAGTCACGTTGTGGCAAGGAAACAAAGACACAAAAAGGTCTTGTGAATGGAAAGGCTCAACAATGAGTTTACAAGCTCAGCCTTTTATATATTTACAGCATAGCTGCCAAATGTATTGTTTTTCCATTATATCACAATCTGCATGCAAAAGGAGGATTGTTATAGTGAAAAGAGGGGCACTCAATAAAATGTACTTCCCTACGAGCCCCCAAAGTCAAAGAAAAATCTTTTTGGTCAACCTGCTTAATAAAAAAAAAAAAAAATGGTGAAAAAAGAATGGGAATAATATTGCAGGAGAACCACAATTTACAAAAATTAGTACCACAACAAATGAATGGGCTGAATTTCCACAGCATGTTTACATGTACAGGTGCTCAAAGCTCTATAGAATGCTGCTCGCACGCACGGCGCACGCACGCACACACACACACACACACACACACACACACACACACACACACACACAACACACACACACACCACACACACAACACACACACACACACACACACACACCCACACACATCAGGAGCTGCCAGGAACAGCACATAAGGCATGAG
The DNA here is from genome assembly GCF_902500255.1 of Thalassophryne amazonica. NCBI lineage: Eukaryota > Metazoa > Chordata > Actinopteri > Batrachoidiformes > Batrachoididae > Thalassophryne > Thalassophryne amazonica. The sequence continues at coordinate 77,691,748 of NC_047107.1, read as the reverse complement.
TGGAGAAATTGAAATTCTTCATAATATTTAATATGTATGGCCCCAAGTGTTGTTTTTTGTTTCATCTTTCTTTAGGCCTTTCCTTCACAATTTTTTAAACAATTCGGTAACGTCTTAAAAATGCTTAAATACATATGGTAAAACTTCATTATCTCTTCAGTGGAAGAGGTTTGCAGACCTGCTCAAGTCAACATGTTTCTAGTTATTTTCAGAAAAAGATTTTATTGGAGCAATAGAAACCTGTAAGAAATTTGCTCTGAGTATCATTCATTAATTTTCTATATCTGCTTATTCCGTTTAAGGGTCACAGCGGGAGGGGTGGGGGTATTACTGGAGCCTGCCCGAGCAGTCTTTTGGCAAGAGGTAGGGTACACCCAGGATGGGCCTCCAGTCTATCATATGCCCGACACTGAGTTTTCCATTGGGCCCAACATAAAGTGGAAGGTTTCAGAAAGTTAATTATACTGTTTAAAAAGTATGACCAATGGCATCACACTCACAGAGGTACATGAAAACCTATAAGTTATAATATGTTATAATATATATAGATTTTACTTTACATTTGCCTTTATTAACAGAACTTCTCTCCTAGAGAAGAATATTTTATTACAAAAGGTTTTGACACATTAATCATCATAGTGGGTTTTTTTATGTAGCAATTTATACTCAATACTGAGAACCAGTTTTATTGAGCAAAGATTGTGCAGCTTTTGGAAAAAGAAAAACTGCAAGCTGGCGTAATGTGTTGTAGTTCACGGCCTCTTAATAACCACGACACAGGAATCATTGTTCCTTCACTGTGTGCTGAAGATAATTATGAGATGACACACTTGTGGAACAAAAAACCCATTTGCACGTTTGCCACAAAGCTGATATTACAGTGTACACTAGTCATGGAAATACCACAACGTGCTCTTCAGATCACTGTACAGTCGAGTCTGATTCCAGGCAATCCAGCAGCAGCACGCTAAATCAATACTGTTTTCATTTACCACGTTTACGTGTGACTCAGTCCTTCTGCTCTCTTAATGGTTTCCACAATGTTTAAATACATTCAGACTCACTGATACTTGAGTAACGGAGATGTGGCTCGTCTGTGTTTGAGCCAAAATGGCAAACTTGCAGAGTCAGAGCTGATCATTAGACAGCTCATGCTGCAACCGAGAAATGACAAAGCCGTTTCTTTCTCTCTTTGCTGGCCTCTGGAGAAGACTCAGCAATGACTTTTTTTTTCCCCTTTTCCTGTTTGTCACAGGTTCAACAGTTCCTCCTGGAAAAGTCATTACGTTGGACTCAGAGAGGAACCTCAGAATCTTCTCTGAGAGGGTCATAATAAGTCAGATGCACTTCTCCTCCACCATCTCAGTTCTCAGTGACACCTGAAGTGTCGTGTTCTTGATTCTGTGTATCCGCTCTCTGCTCTCAGCATCTATGTGACCCTGATTGCACGAATCACAAGTTGTAGAGTTTCCAACAGATGACGGCTGAGAGCCAGAGAGCCGTCTGCATTCGGACATCCAGCGAACACCTCACTTAACTGTGACAAGTAGAGGAAGGTGTGGGAGGTGCTGCTGGTGACGTCTCTCAGGTCACGGAACACAACAGACTGAGAGTCTTCTTTAGCGATAGCTGAAGGCAGTTGATGAGCGTCGATAAAGTGAAAATTTGCCTCTTGCCTCCCTGCTTCCATTCTGCAAAATAAGCACTTGACTTTCTCGATGAGCTTGAGCCGCACAGCCTTGCGGAGCAGAATGTAGATCCACGGATCAAGAATAGGGTTGAAGGAAGCGAAGCGTATTGCTCTTAAATCAGGGTTTTTGTCTAGTCGCAGTTCCACTGGAGTCTTATACAGCTGGTTCAAAAACACCTGTGCCTGCAAGAGAGGGCAGAAATATGGAGAGTGTGGAGGAGAGGAGGAAAGTGAAAAGTGCAGCCAGGATCATAAGTATTTGGACTTTTGTTTTTTGCCTCAATGCACAATCACAATGGAGTTCAAATGAAATATTGTGAGATATATTTGTGTGTTTTCTTTGCTATTGTGTTTGGTATTATGTAATTGCTTACTAAAATGTTATACTCTTATGGCGCCTACACACATAGTACGAATGTGATCAAATTGCGCATGAAGTGCGCATGAAGCAGGAATGGTATGCAATACGTGTAAAATCATAGCTGCTGCCAACGCCTCGTACACCTGTTGCTACAAACTATTTGCACACACCAGTGGCTGAAAGACAGAATGTGCGCTGTGAGAGGTCATCAAACCCTCTCGCGGCAGGTGTCAGCCAAATTCCAGGTGATAAACATGAACATCTAACACCGCTCACTTTGCACTTAGAAAATGTGTGGCCATTCTCACTATTAGCACGAAAACAGTCAGCAGACGATCACTGTCGAGCTGGATGTGAAATTTGTCTAAGTGCCCCACAAGTGTGGCTTTACAAACAGCAACAAACATGTGGTCTGTATGTGTATCACATGTGTGCACGTGTGTTGCGCTGCTCCCCCCCCCCCCCCCACACACACCCACACCGCACCCCCAAACCAATGTGGCATGGCTGTGAAGGGATGGGGGGTCATACTTGTGGAAAATATATACTGCACAGACATGATCACATGGGGGCCGGATGGACAGGTAGGTCAGAGCGCACACAGCACATCATGGTGCCTGTCAGCTGCTGACCACAGATTCAATGACAGCTTACATCACACAGACACAGTGACAGTTGGTGTGTGCGCTGAGTGGACAGGGAGTGTGTCCACCGACAGGAAGCGGGTGCGAGATCTATGGTTCTGGACGTCCCAGCTGGAACACATACCTGTGTTTGGACAGACATGAATAACAACTGTCCACTGTGAAGGTGTCGAAATACATTAAAGCAAATATCACTTTTGCGATGGCGGAGAGTGCACACATTGACAGCTAGAACAGACCGTCAGTTCATGTGGACACACAGCAGATGATCTGAATGTCACGTCTATCTGACTAGGACACACGTGTCCTGTGAGCGGCGCACAGCAGGACCATATGACAAGCCAACAGTGCGACAAATAGCCATTCAGTCACATATCAGCAAAATACGCCGCAACAACTGCCATTTGTTCAGTTATCATGCCATTTTTTTTCTCTTTAAAAAAAAAAAGTTAGTCCTTGTTGATTTCATGCATTTTTCCGCACCTCCTTTACTGGACACGTGATAGTAGCGCAGTGGTAAGTTCTGTCTGGTAAGACCTTACAGGTTCGAATCCCGTGAGTGGCATTTATTTTTTATTTACCAGGGTTATTTAACCGCAGGGTTCTGTATTGCGTCCCCTTAATGTATTATTTATATCAACCCAGTGATATTCACCAATTATACAGCTGTTTTTTATTTTTTCTCCACATCAGCTGCTCGCATTGTGTTCCTGCTCGCATGCATGAATACCTTCGCAGCGGGATCGTGCACAACTGCCCGTTGGCTCGATGTTTTCGTGGTTCACTCATACGAGCTGTTCCACCATGATTTGTACATATTTGTACTATGTGTGAAGGGGCCCTTAGTTTGGTATACTTCTAGTTTATTATTTGCTTAAACATGCATGTTGATCAGGGTTGAAATGGTTTTACCACTTAGAACAAAGAAATTCAAGTCACAATATAAATTATAATGTGTCCCATTATTGCACAGGTTTTGCACAGGGGCTTTGTTGGATGTCCCTCTATGCCCAGAAAGAACCAATAAGGGAAGAATTTTGTGAAATAAGGTCCACCATGTTTTTCAGAATCCAGGCCTGTTTTTCGCCATGATTTGAATAAGTTTATCTGAGAAATTGTTTGACTTTGTACTTTGTAAGAACCAAGTAAGATTAACATAATCAAGGTGTACTTGTACTGTAGAGTTTCACCTTCAAAGGGTTTAACAAAAATGGTGCATTAACCACTTAGGAATGAGAGCCATTTGTACAGAGTCCCTAAGTAATTAGACAAAATAAACATAAGGATATAATACGAGATCTATTAGAAAAGTATCCAACCTTATTATTTTTTCAAAAACCATATGGATTTGAATCACGTGTGATTGCGTCAGCCAAGCTTGAACCTTCGTGCACATGCATGAGTTTTTTCACGCCTTTCGGTTGCGTCAATCGCCTGTGAGCAGGCTTTGAGTGAGGATGGTCCACCCCCTTGTCGTTTTTTTCATTGTTTAGGAATGGCTCAGAGACTGCCGCTTTGCTTGATCAAAATTTTTTCAGAAACTGTGAGGCACATCCAAGTGGACACCATTCGAGAAATTCAGATGGTTTTTGGTGAAAATGTTATGGGCTTCAAAGAGATTACGGAGTTTACTGTCGCTTTAAGGATGGCCCAGAGCGACTGGTGGTGCGTCGCACTCCGAAGCCGCCATCGACAGTCTGAGTGACCATTTCATTTCTAAACGGATGGCTGTATGGATCCGTGACCATGGTGTGCAAGTTCTCTGGTTATCACAAGAGCTGGACATCAACCATTTTCCGGCAGATTTCACTTTTAACAAGAGATTTTGTCAGGAAAGCAGAGCAGAGGCTTCGTGCATCACGATGGATTCGCTACTGGAACGAGACAAAACCACCTCCGTTTTGTCTCACAGGACGGCTTTGAGATGACGTTCAGACAGCTGTCAGTGGTTTTTCCATCGAGTGATTATCTGAGAAATTGTGGATGTGCCTGGACATGCCAGAACATATCCCGTGAGGCTTCATCACGGCGTTGCTTTGCGACGCGCGGAATTCCTCCGCACGTCTGTCTCAATGTGCCGAAAAAGTGCTGATGTCCACGTCTTTTCACATTCCTGTGCTAGCCAGATGACATCCTGGATAAAACACAGCGTCCAGTTTGGAAATGAACAGCACATTCCACTGTTACAGGAGTTTTTGTCATGGAAAGAGGAGCGGAGCTTTGCGCGTCGCGGCGGTGCCGCATGGCACAAAAACACCGTGATGAAGCCTCACAGGACATGTTCTGGCATGTCCAGGCACATCCACAATTTCTCGGATAATCACTCGATGGAAAAACCACCGACAGCTGTCTGAACGCCATCTCAAAGCCGTCCTGTAGACAAAAACGGAGGCGGTTTTGTCTCATTCCAGTAGGGAATCCATCGGATGCGCGAAGCCATCCGCTCGGCTTTCCATGACAAAATCTCTTGTTAAAAGTAAAATCTGCCGGAAAATGGTTGATGTCCAGCTCTTGTGATAACCAGAGAAATTGCACACGATGGTCCATGGAATCCATACAGCCAACCGTTTAGAAATGAAATGGTCGCTCAGCCTGTCGATGGCGGCTTCAGAGCGCGGCGCACCAACCAGTCGCTCTGGGCCGTCCTTAAAGCGGACAGTAACACTTCGTAATCTCTTGAAGCCCATAAAGTTTTCACCAAAAACCATCGTGAATTTCTCAAATGGGTGTCCACTTGATGGTGCCTCACAGTTTCTGAAAAGATTTTTATCAAGCAAAGCGGCAGTCTCTGATAGCCATTCCTAAACAATGAAAAAAAAACGATGAGGGGGTGGACCACTCCTCACTCAAGCCCTTCTCACAGGTGAATGACGCAACCGACAGGTGTGGAAAAAACTCACGCATAGCGCACGAAGGTTGCAAGCTTGTCTGACGCAATCACCGTCTTTCAAATCCATATGGTTTTGAAAAAAATAATAAGGTCGGATACTTTTCTAATAGACCTCGTACACATCATCACTTTTACAAGCCAGTTTTCTTGAGACAAGTCATGGGATGGTACAGGGTCATTTCCAAGTCACTGACTAGTCTTGGACTAATTACATAAAGCACTGTATGGTAAATCTGGCATAAGCAGTTCGCAAAACCGCGTGACCAGCAGATTAGTGAGGGAAGCACCAAGACCACCCATATCAACTCTGAAGCAGCATAGACTTCTGGTTGCTGTGAGTGAAAAAAACTGTGCCGAGTGCAAACTTTTGCTTTGTTGCTTCACCAGTAACACAGCTTCATTGTGGAGTGGCACAGAGAGGGAATTTCTCTCGAAATGAAGATGAAATTTCAACTACAGTTGACAGAAGGCACATGGGAGGCTCGCACCAAGATTTGATCGTTCTCTTGTACGGAAATCTGATTCTGCTCCACTCCACTATGAAGCTGTGATAAAGACAAAAGTTGCACAATGCATAGTTTCTCCAGTCATAGAAGCCTATAACTCTTCCCAAGTTGTATGAGTGTCCTTGGTGGCTTCCCTCACTCACCTTTTTCTTGCATGGTAGCAAAGTGTTTGAGAAGCACCAAATCCAGACAGTTTTACAACACAGGACCGCACTGTTGTACAGTATCTCTTAATGATTGGTATAATGAAAGTGGTTCAGTAACTTCAAAATGTTCATGCATGCATCCCCTGACTCCCCTAAAGAAAACTGATTGTAATAGTGATCATTTGCATTCCAAAATAATCCTTGTACTTATTATGTCCCGCCCAAGGATGTAATAAAATAATCTGTGTTTATTTATTGTCTGTCTGTTAGCAGGATTACTTCAAAAGTACTGCAATGATTTTGACGAAATTTTCACCACAGATAGATATTAGACCATAGAAGACTCCATTAAATATTGTAGGTGGTCTGGATCTAGAGTCTGGCTCAACATTCACTTTATATAGGCGTTGAAGGATTTTATATATGTATTAAATTTTATGTATGTATAAAATCCTTCAACGCCTATATAAAGGAAATGTTGAGCCAGAATCTAGATACACACACATACTTGTGTGTGTGTGTGTGTATATATATATATATATATATATATATATATATATATATATATATATATATATATATATATATATATATATATATATAACACTGTGGTAATTGTATCACTCCTGTTCCGGAGCACAGCGGTGTTTTTCTGTATCTGTTAGCTGTTTAATCTGCGCAGTTAGATTGATCTAGTTATCTAGATTACGATTTGTTTCCCAGTGTAATCTTTACGTGCCTTAACTAAAACACTCCTTCTGCTGAATCACCTCTAAATTATTCACTTTGCGTGTTTTAAGGAATCCGCTAGGTTAGCGTAGCTACTAGCTCTTAGCCGATTTAGCATGGCGGCTTCTCCTGTCTCTCCCACACTTTTCTGCTCTGGGTGTGAAATGTTTAGTTATCCTCGGCCTCCTTTAGCAGTCATGGTACTTGTAATAAGTGTAGCTTATTCGTAGCTTTGGAGGCCAGGCTGGGCGAATTGGAGACTCGGCTCCGCACTGTGGAAAATTCTACAGCTAGCCAGGCCCCTGTAGTCGGTGCGGACCAAGGTAGCTTAGCCCCGTTAGTTCCCCCCTGGCAGATCCCAAGCAGGCTGACTGGGTGACTGTGAGGAGGAAGCGTAGTTCTAAACAGAAGCCCCGTGTACACCGCCAACCTGTTCACATTTCTAACCGTTTTCCCCACTCGACGACACACCCCCGAGGATCAAACTCTGGTTATTGGCGACTCTATTTTGAGAAATGTGAAGTTAGCGACACCAGCAACCATAGTCAATTGTCTTCCGGGGGCCAGAGCAGGCGACATTGAAGGAAATTTGAAACTGCTGGCTAAGGCTAAGCGTAAATTTGGTAAGATTGTAATTCACGTCGGCAGTAATGACACCCGGTTACACCAATCGGAGGTCACTAAAATTAACATTAAATCGGTGTGTAACTTTGCAAAAACAATGTCGGACTCTGTAGTTTTCTCTGGGCCCCTCCCCAATCGGACCGGGAGTGACATGTTTTAGCCGCATGTTCTCCTTGAATTGCTGGGCTGTCTGAGTGGTGTCCAAAAATGAGGTGGGCTTCATAGATAATTGGCAAAGCTTCTGGGGAAAACCTGGTCTTGTTAGGAGAGACGGCATCCATCCCACTTTGGATGGAGCAGCTCTCATTTCTAGAAATCTGGCCAATTTTCTTAAATCCTCCAAACCGTGACTATCCAGGGTTGGGACCAGGAAGCAGAGTTGTAGTCTTACACACCTCTCTGCAGCTTCTCTCCCCCTGCCATCCCCTCATTACCCCATCCCCGTAGAGACGGTGCCTGCTCCCAGACCCCCAACAACCAGCAAAAATCTATTTAAGCATAAAAATTCAAAAAGAAAAAAATAATATAGCAACCTTCAACTGCACCACAGACTAAAACAGTTAAATGTGGTCTATTAACATTAGGTCTCTCTCTTCTAAGTCCCTGTTGGTAAATGATATAATAATTGATCAACATATTGATTTATTCTGCCTAACAGAAACCTGGTTACAGCAGGATGAATATGTTAGTTTAAATGAGGTCAACACCCCCCGAGTCACACTAACTGTCAGAATGCTCGTAGCATGGGTCCGAGGAGGAGGGATTAGCAGCAATCTTCCATTCCAGCTTATTAATTAATCAAAAACCCAGACAGAGCTTTAATTCATTTGAAAGCTTGTCTCTTATTCTTGTCCATGCCAAATTGGAAGTGCCCAAAAACCATGTTTTATTGTTATTATCTATCGCCCACCTGGTCGTTACTTGTGAGTTTCTCTGTGAATTTCAGACCTTTTGTCTGACTTAGTGCTTAGCTCAGATAAGATAATTATAGTGGGCGATTTTGAACAGTCCACACAGATGCTGAGGAATGACAGCCTCAACACTGCATTTAATCTATTATTAGACTCTATTGGCTTTGCTCAAAAAGTAAATGAGTCCACCCACCCCTTTAATCATATCTTAGATCTTGTTCTGACTTATGGTATGGAATAGAAGACTTAACAGTATTCCCTAGAAAACTCCCTTCTGTCTGATCATTTCTTAATAACATTTACATTTACTCTGATGGACTACCCAGCAGTGGGGAATAAGTTTCATTACACTAGAAGTCTTTCAGAAAGCGCTGTAACTAGGTTTAAGGATATGATTCCTTCCTTTATGTTCTCTAATGCCATATACCAACACAGTGCAGAGTAGCTACCTAAACTCTGTAAGGGAGATAGAGTATCTCGTCAATAGTTTTACATCCTCATTGAAGACAACTTTGGATGCTGTAGCTCCTCTGAAAAAGAGAGCTTCAAATCAGAAGTGCCTGACTCCGTGGTATAACTCACAAACTCGCAGCTTAAAGCAGATAACCCGTAAGTTGGAGAGGAAATGGCGTCTCACTAATTTAGAAGATCTTCACTTAGCCTGGAAAAAGAGTCTGTTGCTCTATAAAAAAAGCCCTCCGTAAAGCTAGGACATCTTTCTACTCATCACTAATTGAAGAAAATAAGAACAACCCCAGGTTTCTTTTCAGCACTGTAGCCAGGCTGACAAAGAGTCAGAGCTCTATTGAGCTGAGTATTCCATTAACTTTAACTAGTAATGACTTCATGCTTTCTTTGCTAACAAAATTTTAACTATTAGAGAAAAAAATTACTCATAACCATCCCAAAGACGTATCGTTATCTTTGGCTGCTTTCAGTGATGCCAGTATTTGGTTAGACTCTTTCTCTCCGATTGTTCTGTCTGAGTTATTTTCATTAGTTACTTCATCCAAACCATCAACATGTTTATTAGACCCCATTCCTACCAGGCTGCTCAAGGAAGCCCTACCATTATTTAATGCTTCGATCTTAAATATGATCAATCTATCTTTGTTAGTTGGCTATGTACCACAGGCTTTTAAGGTGGCAGTAATTAAACCATTACTTAAAAAGCCATCACTTGACCCAGCTATCTTAGCTAATTATAGGCCAATCTCCAACCTTCCTTTTCTCTCAAAAATTCTGTGAAAGGGTAGTTGTAAAACAGCTAACTGATCATCTGCAGAGGAATGGTCTATTTGAAGAGTTTCAGTCAGGTTTTAGAATTCATCATAGTACAGAAACAGCATTAGTGAAGGTTACAAATGATCTTCTTATGGCCTCGGACAGTGGACTTGTCTCTGTGCTTGTTCTGTTGGACCTCAGTGCTGCTTTTGATACTGTTGACCATAAAATTTTATTACAGAGATTAGAGCATGCCATAGGTATTAAAGGCACTGCCGCTGCGGTGGTTTTGAATCATATTTGTCTAATAGATTACAATTTGTTCATGTAAATGGGGAATCTTCTTCACAGACTAAGTTAATTATGGAGTTCCACAAGGTTCTGTGCTAGGACCAATTTTATTCACTTTATACATGCTTCCCTTAGGCAGTATTATTAGACGGTATTGCTTAAATTGTCATTGTTACGCAGATGATACCCAGCTTTATCTATCCATGAAGCCAGAGGACACACACCAATTAGCTAAACTGCAGGATTGTCTTACAGACATAAAGACATGGATGACCTCTAATTTCCTGCTTTTAAACTCAGATAAAACTGAAGTTATTGTACTTGGCCCCACAAATCTTAGAAACATGGTGTCTAACCAGATCCTTACTCTGGATGGCATTACCCTGACCTCTAGTAATACTGTGAGAAATCTTGGAGTCATTTTTGATCAGGATATGTCATTCAAAGCGCATATTAAACAAATATGTAGGACTGCTTTTTTGCATTTACGCAATATCTCTAAAATCAGAAAGGTCTTGTCTCAGAGTGATGCTGAAAAAACTAATTCATGCATTTATTTCCTCTAGGCTGGACTATTGTAATTCATTATTATCAAGTTGTCCTAAAAGTTCCCTAAAAAGCCTTCAGTTAATTCAAAATGCTGCAGCTAGAGTACTGACGGGGACTAGAAGGAGAGAGCATATCTCACCCATATTGGCCTCTCTTCATTGGCTTCCTGTTAATTCTAGAATAGAATTAAAATTCTTCTTCTTACTTATAAGGTTTTGAATAATCAGGTCCCCATCTTATCTTAGGGACCCTCGTAGTACCATATCACCCCAATAGAGCGCTTCGCTCTCAGCTGCAGGCTTACTTGTAGTTCCTAGGGTTTGTAAGAGTAGAATGGGAGGCAGAGCCTTCAGCTTCCAGGCTCCCTCTCCTGTGGAACCAGCTCCCAATTCAGATCAGGGAGACAGACACCCTCTCTACTTTTAAGATTAGGCTATAAAACTTTCACTTTTTGCTAAAGCTTATAGTTAGGGCTGGATCAGGTGACCCTGGACCATCCCTTAGTTATGCTGCTATAGACGTAGACTGCTGGGGGGTTCCCATGATGCACTGTTTCTTTCTCTTTTTGCTCTGTATGCACCACTCTGCATTTAATCATTAGTGATCGATCTCTGCTCCCCTCCACAGCATGTCTTTTTCCTCAGCCCAACCAGTCCCAGCAGAAGACTGACCCTCCCTGAGCCTGGTTCTGCTGGAGGTTTCTTCCTGTTAAAAGGGAGTTTTTCCTTCCCACTGTAGCCAAGTGCTTGCTCACAGGGGGTCGTTTTGACCGTTGGGTTTTACATAATTATTGTATGGCCTTGCCTTACAATATAAAGCGCCTTGGGGCAACTGTTTGTTGTGATTTGGCGCTATATAAAAAAATTGATTGATTGATTCTCACCAGATTTGCACCACCGATATATATATTAGGACATGGAAGGCTCCACTGAATTTTGGAGGTGATCTGGATCCGGATCCGGATTGGGGGACGTCAGAAATCTCGGATTGCTCTTGTTTTGTCTAATGATTTATGGAGGGTCTCTGTGTATGTTCCGGCTGCAGCCACGTGACCAGATTTAAAGTTCAAAGTTATTGTCACTGTTGTAAAAGCACTGGTCCACAACCCCATTGTGGTTGGTGTTGAGAGGGGAAACTGTAAAGACTGATTGTATCGCTGTCCAAATACCCACGAACCTGACTCTAAACTGAAATAAAGTATGTTTAATTTCATTTTCGAGTAGGCTAAACTAATTTGCTTTCGCGCGATTTCAAACTGCACGACACGAATGTGCTTTGAAGTCAATCTGTGCGTAAAACGTGCGTAAAGGAGTACTTACAACAAGTGGAATAGAGCAGACCAGCACCACTGCCGACGTGCCTATGAGCAGAATAACCATTTGAATCTCTGCACCTGCCAGGCGTCCGAAACTTCGTCCTCTCCTCCGCGGGTCCACGCTGCGCCCAGCGTCGGTTCCAAGAGACAACTTGCGCAAAAAGCGCCGGTGCATCCGGATCAAAGCCACACACACCAAAACGTTACAGATGACGGTGGCGAGAATAAGAACTGAACTCAAACCGGCATACATGTAGGAATAGGCGGCGTCGCGGCTCACGTTGCTCCTCCACTCCAGAAAACACCAGGTTTGGGGGTACTGCTTCTTCACCTGTCCGAAGCCCATGCTGGGCAGCGCGCAGAAGAGCGCGTTGGAGATGTAGATCGCCAGGAGGGCAAACCCCGCTACTTTTTGATCCACGTGCTGTTTGTAGCAGTAGGCATGATTGATAGCGATGTATCTCTCTATCGACATGGCACATATGATGCTGAGCCCCGCCAGGGAGAAGAAAATCATGGTGAATCCAAAATACTGGCACAGCGGGTCCTCTCCCGGCCACGATCCTTTCACGTAGATGGCGATAGTGACCGGACGGCCAGCAGCGTCCCCAAGAGGTCCGTGACCGCCAGCCCACACACCAGCGTGTAGAAAGTAGTTTCTTTCTGCTCCTTTCGAGACTTACACAAAACCACAATGGCAATGACGTTCCCAACCACACCGAAAATGAACATGACAGACGGAATAGTGGGGACCATGGTCCTCCCTGTCATCGACTGATTATTCATCGTTTTTAACTAAAATTTCAAGACCTGTTCAAAATTAAAGGATTGTTTCCATTCCATACCAGGTTTGTTTGCACCTACTTATAGTGTTCAAATCGGAGGCTTTATCTCAAAGACACCAAGCTCTGGTCAAGTTCAGAGCTTGCTGCAGCTGCGGTCATCCTGTTTTCGTCTTTGTAAGACAGAAGCAGATTTCAGATAAAAGCTGGCAGCAGACAGCAGTGACACTGAAGTGCGGCTCAGCCTTCAGGCGTCCTGCAGGTTTCAGTCCCTCCCCTTCATTGCGCGTCACAACCCTCATCAGCTGCACCCAAGAGGACATCGGACATTTTATTAAAACACTCCAAGTGGTGGGGAGCATGGCCATTAAATTGCTGGCAATCACCCAGGCAACAGATAGATGTGGTTACCATCTATCTGTTGCAGCAGGTGAAACGTTGGAATCCAATTAGCCTGAGAACACATGCACAAAGAAATGTGTGCCACATGGCCAAAACGTCCTAGCTGAAGTTACTTCACAATGCACGCAATACTCCTCATCATCTCCCTAAGTAATCATTTGTTTGTCACAACGTCATTCCTTTGTTACGCAAGGATCCTTCAGAAAGACCTAGTAGATATCCAGCAGGGTCACTTGGTAGTGTCCAAATCTCACAACCATACAGTAAGACAGGAAGCACCACGATCTGAAAGACAATTATGTTGTTCTCCTGCAACAGCAGCAGCATCACAAAACATCTCTGTGCTACACGTTCTCACTCCCAAGTCATCACATTTTTACAGGGAGGCGATGGTCTAGTGGTTAAGCATTGGGCTTCAGACCAGAGGATCCTTGGTTCAAAACCCAGCCATACCGGAAAATCACTAAGGGCAACCTTAATCCCCTATTTGCTCCCAGTGTGTCGTGAGCACCTTGCATGGCAGCACCCTGACATCGGTGTGTGTCTGTGTGAATGGGTGAATGTGAGGCATAATTGTAAAGTGCTTTGAGCTTCTGATGCAGATGGAAAAGTGCTATATAAATGCAGTCCATTTACTTGGCCAGTCCCCCTTTCCTTCATGATGCAATGAGCAAGGGATCCCCATTTTGTCATTTAGTGACACTTGGGGAGACATGTTTTTGGACAGGTGCTTCAATTCTCCTACAGAGTGCACAGAACTATCTGTTTCACTTCCACATCATCAGGGAACATTCATCTATGTTTTGGTTATGATTAAGATTATGGTTAGCTTCTCTACACGTCATACAGTGTTGCAGCGGAGCTGCCAGACTCGTCACAGAATGATGTTTGGTCAAGATGAGCCATTTGTGTCAAAATGTGAGGACTTGGGTGTGAGAGTGGGTTACTCTGTGCAGTAACCTCTAGATACTCTTCTCTCAGGTGTCTCTCAGGTGTCTGAGAGACTCCTGAGAGACACCTGAGAGACTGTGGACCCAGAGACATGAACATTACTGGGAAGATGAGTGATTCTTTCCACAAGTTCAACACTTTTACCAGATGCACTTCTGATGGCAGAGTCCAGGAAGTCGTTGAAATCCTGGATCTTTTGATCCAGAACAATTGCAAAACCCAGACAGTCTGACTCCACAGTCACAAACAGATGATACAGTACTGTAAGACACTACATATTACTTTAAGCATTTTTACACTTTCTGAAAAAAAGTTTATTGGCTTGACTTGGTTTAAATATATACATTGGTTGCACAGGATCAGGATAATATTTTTCTTATGTTATTCACAATTTCAGCACTAATATTAGAAGACCTTTCAGGAATCTGACAATCCTTTCTGGCACTTGTTTTTTAAAAATAGTCCTTCAGCTGTCGTCTGCTCACTCCAGTGCTTCTCTCTCAATTAAACACACCTGCCGAAGTAACGTGTTGTAAAATAAAAGTAAAGGGTTTTACTGTTTTCTGTCACCAAACTCACATAATCAGTCTGCTGCTTGTTGCAGAAGAATCAGTTGCACTCTGTCAGGTTTGTGGAAAATTTAAATGGCTTTATTTTAAAGAGTAATATTTAGTGACTCACGCATTGCAGCAGACAAAAGTCTTTCTCAGGTGCGCCACCAGACCAGTGATGCCGGTAACGCGTTACTCTAATCTGACCACTTTTTTTTTAGTAACGAGTAATCTAACGCGTTAATCTTTCCAAATCAGTAATCAGATTAAAGTTACTTCTCCAAGTCACTGTGCGTTACTATTATTTTTCATTGTGGGTCGACAGCAGCATTAAACTTGGTCTGTGGGCAGGAGGTCGGGGTTCGACTGAACTGCCCACTTTAAGTGAGCTGTGACCTTTTCATCCACAGTTTTTTGCAGCTGCTCGACTCGTCGTCTCCTCTTAAAGCGCGGTGATCAGCACACCTGCACTGAGCTTTACAAAGACATTTTTATACTTTTTTCCTCCTTTATTTAGAATTCTGATCTGAGCCGCTCCGTATCGTCTCGTTAAAACAGCTGATCCTCCGCGCTGCGTCAACAACTAACACTATTTTCCACTCAAATGCACCTAAACTCTCTTTCTGAGGACCACATGATGTGAAAACACAATAAAACTTTCTTACCTGTAAATGTGGTCACGTTTTCTGCATAAATAAATGTTATCCATTCTTTGTGCTCAAACGCCAAAGTAGTGGCGAATCCAGATGGAATGGGGGCGTGGGGGAGGGATGTGCCCCCCCAACACCCCTAGATTAAAGGTCCAGTTTTGAAGCCTTTTTTTTACTACAACTACTAATACTACTTAAAATAATATTAATTTCGACAAGTAAAATATTTAGAGAGAATTTAAATGTTAGAAAAATGCTAGAATGAATTTAATAGTTACATTTATAAACAATGTAGGTTCGAAATTGCAAGTTTTACTGTTACAGTGCTGTCAACAGTTCAATATGAGGTCAAGAAAGAGGTCTTTATTTTACTTTTTATAAAACAAGTATTTATTTTCATTGAAGTCAAGAAAGGGTGACTATAAAGTAAGTTTTGGCAAAACAGGTATCATTGTCATGTTGACGTGGCAGAGGGTTGTTGTCGGCAGCTGGGAAAAGTAACTAAAAAAGTAACTAGTAATCTAACTTAGTTACTTTTACAATTGAGTAATCAGTAAAGTAACTAAGTTACTTTTTCAAGGAGTAATCAGTAATCACTAATTGGATTACTTTTTCAAAGTAACTGTGGCAACACTGCACCAGACACACCTATATTGTGCTACACTAAAGATTTAAGTGGGGGGATGGTTTCCCTGAGGAGCGAAGGAAGTAAAGGAGAGAGAGCAGCGATAATAAAAGGGCTTAAACCTTATATGTTAAAGAATAGATATAATGTGGTGACTAAGTCCAGTCCCTCCTCCTTTGGATTGCATATTTCATCATCTCTGTCTTCCAAGTGTTGTGAGAAGGAATGGCAGTTATAAAGTGATAAATGCTTTAGCATTCCAGCGTTTTTGGAATGTGTTGCAGACCTGAAATGCAGGATTAGATATATTAACAATATAACAATATTAACAAATGAAATGAAGGTGACCACACAAAACATGAAATATCTGGGGTGCATGCTTTCTGCAATGAAATAGAAGTCTAAGTGAATGTAGGGTTTTTTAAATGCATTTTTACGGAAGCGTATTGCATTCACTGGATAAAAAAAAAACAAAATAATTAGACCGCTCATCTCAATTATGAGATCCTGTTCCTTAAGAGTGATCCGACACTTAAAGACATCTGTGCTGAGCTGCCCAAGTTTATATTCAGGCATGCCCGTAACATTCGTGACCGACTGCTCCATGCAGGTATGACCACTGCAGTCTGGACTACTTGGCTTTCCAGTCCACCTAAAGGTTTCTTTAGATGCGGTAATTGTGCACAATGTTCTAATTCTACCAATGCAAAATGCTTCTCTCACCCCCGCAGTGGTAAGCAATATTCCATTTCTTCTTTTATCATTTGTATCACTACACATGTAGTTTTACCTTTTTAAATGTCCTTGTGGACTGGCCTATATAGGCCAAACAAAAAGTCAACTCAAATTATGGATAGCTGAATATAAAACAGCAATCCATACCCAGAATTTAACTTATACCATGGAGAGGCATTACAAAGAGGCCAACTATGGGTCTCCAACATCTTTAAAATTTGGGGGGATTGAGAAAGTTACAGCCCCAACCAGAGGAGATGATATTAAAATACTTTTGTGTAGGGAAGCATTTTGTATTTATACATTCGATACTTTGGAACCGTTTGGTTTAAATGAGGAATTTAACTTGCTTTCTTTAATATTTATTGTTTTTCTTTGGGGTACTGATACATTTTATGCTTGTTTTTATTCAATTGGGATGGTTTGTTTGTAATTATGAATTGAGTGCAGCGCCTTGATTGATGGGTGGTTAACGCCCCTTTACGCATGACATCTGTTCCTGATTAGTATTTAAAGCTGCATCATCCATCTTTTTCAAGGACTCTGTTTAAGATGTAATCTTTACATCAAAATGTTAGTTTCTTTATTGTTTTTTGCACCTTCGCATAGGCCCATTTCGGGTTTTCACGTATCCCATAATCCCTTGTGCAAAATATAGAGAATCCACACGATGACAATTGTAAATGAATATTATACTACAAAAATGTAATTTTTTATGCTTTTCATCACGTTAATAAGAAACTGCATGCATGATACCCTGAAAACTTGCTAAAACAATTATAAAAAATAATCCGTGTCTGCTACGTTTAATCTGCATGGAATTTAATAAACGCAAACCGAATTTCAGACATATATATTAGTCTGGAACAAAGAGGACAAACAGTGTTGTAAACAACAATAATCAAGACGTTAAAGAGCAAAGTTCACTTTCCCCCAGAACGACATGAACAGGAAGCGAGCGTAGCTCACAGCAGCTCCCATTGAAAATAACAGAGAGACAGCCTGTGATTTTCACGTTTACATAAAACAAACGCAATAACAACGTCTATAAACCCAGACAATATATTCATGAGTTTTAGGCACAATATAAATATAGTTTTATGTTGCAATGTTAATGGTGTTGTCCGTGTGCAGTGGTTAAAGTGAAGCGTGATCAGAGTGTCTCAATGCAGTTCTCAATGTTACTGAGACCTCGCAGCGCAGCGACCTCTCTGAGGTTTTGCGGGATTTGAAAACTGAAAAGCCTCAATGTTTATCTTTCTGCCCAATTTAAGTTTCTTTGGTCCAAAGTTGGCCCACATGTGAAAAATTCATCCAGTATGAGTTAGGCAGAAGTTGCAAGAGACTGTAAAGTAGTCAACCGCTCAATAAGTATTTTACACCTATGACATAACAGTGAACTGCACTTTTTGTTGCAGATTTTGTTTTTCTTTCAAGAAGAAAACTGCAACAAAGCATATTTTGCACAACAGAGCTTTAAATTAGGTGAGGTCTTCTTATGACAGACCCTGTGTTCACTATCAGAGGTGGGCTTCCTTCCATCAGCTGGTCTTTGATTTCAGACAGACAGCACATTGAAGACTGAATGACTAATGGTCTGACATCAACGCACTAAAATAACCCTGTGTTCTTAGAAAATACACGTGTTGTTCTTTCTGGCCGTCTGTAGTTGCACGTGTTGCATGACCTTGGAAATAAACGTTTTAAAGTTATTTAGTGCGTCGTCAGCTGTGTTTAACAGCACATTACCATACAATGTGATAGCATGTTCCAGGACTGAATGTGACTTCAGTCTTTCTGTACATATCTTTGTGGGTTTGAGCTTTGCAGAATGCTCTGAAAAGATTTGAAAGATTAGGTTCCCAATGAATATGGGTTTCCTGGATTTGTTTGTTGAAGTTAGATAACCTGGAACATGGCTGCAGTGCAAACTGTCAGACAGCACCGCTCAAAGACTGAAGGCTTCCATCAGTGGACTCTCCCTTATGTATTGTAGATATGGTCTCACAGGAGGCGTTCTATTTTTGTCTTTGGTTGACTTTGACAAGAAAGGGAAAAACACCTCAACCATTCTTTCTTCCACTGCTTTAAACCTTGAACCAAACAATGAGTTTGAGTCTCAGAAATGTTTTATTGTGAGTTATTGGAAAATGTTAGATTTGGATGAATCAATGTTTTTCTGAGAACAATGTGTATTAAACTACATCAGGAAAAAACAAACTAGAGTTACAGTTACAGGTGTGAACCACCTTATTTAAGTCCAGCTTTTTTTAAGTTTGACAATGTTGTGGCTGAGCTTCTGATTTATTTACCTTGGTGTATGTACAGTAGTGTTCAGAATAATAGTAGTGCTATGTGACTAAAAAGATTAATCCAGGTTCTGAGTATATTTCTTATTGTTACATGGGAAACAAGGTACCAGTAGATTCAGTAGATTCTCACAAATCCAACAAGACCAAGCATTCATGATATGCACACTCTTAAGGCTATGAAATTGGGCTATTAGTAAAAAAAAAAGTAGAAAAGGGGGTGTTCACAATAATAGTAGTGTGGCATTCAGTCAGTGAGTTTGTCAATTTTGTGGAACAAATAGGTGTGAATCAGGTGTCCCCTATGTAAGGATGAAGCCAGCACCTGTTGAACATGCTTTTCTCTTTGAAAGCCTGAGGAAAATGGGACGTTCAAGACATTGTTCAGAAGAACAGCATAGTTTGATTAAAAAGTTGATTGGAGAGGGGAAAACTTATACGCAGGTGCAAAAAATTATAGGCCGTTCATCTACAACGATCTCCAATGCTTTAAAATGGACAAAAAAAAAAAAAAAATCAGACGCGTGGAAGAAAACGGAAAACAACCATCAAAATGGATAGAAGAATAACCAGAATGGTTATTCTGAAGGCTCACCCATTGATCTGCTCCAGGATGATCAAAGACAGTCTGGAGTTATCTGTAAGTGCTGTGACAGTTAGAAGATGCCTGTGTGAAGCTAATTTATTTGCAAAAATCCCCCGCAAAGTCCCTCTGTTAAATAAAAGACATGTGCAGAAGAGGTTACAATTTGCCAAAGAACACATCAACTGGCCTAAAGAGAAATGGAGGAATATTTTGTGGACTGATGAGAGTAAAATTGTTCTTTTTGGGTCCAAGGGCCACAGACAGTTTGTGAGATGACCCCCAAACTCTGAATTCAAGCCACAGTTCACAGTGAAGACAGTGAAGCATGGTGGTGCAAGCATCATGATATGGGCATGTTTCTCCTACTATGGTGTTGGGCCTATATATCACATACCAGGTATCATGGATCAGTTTGGATATGTCAAAATACTTGAAGAGGTCATGTTGCCTTATGCTGAAGAGGACAAACCCTTGAAATGGGTGTTTCAACAAGACAATGACCCCAAGCACACTAGTAAATGAGCAAAATCTTGGTTCCAAACCAACAAAATTAATGCCTCGCAGATGTGAAGAAATCATGAAAAACTGTGGTTATACAACTAAATACTAGTTTAGTGATTCACACGATTGTTAAAAAAAGCAGTTTGAACATAATAGTTTTGAGTTTGTAGCATCAACAGCAGATGCTACTATTATTGTGAACACCCCCTTTTAATTTTTTTTTTACTAATAGCCCAATTATACAAATAAACTAAATTGAATTTCTCAAATGGTACAACTGTATACGTAAAATAGCAGATGAATTAATGAATAAATAAAACTAACAAACCAGGAAGTCAGTATTTTGGGAGCAGTCTGACTTCACACCAAAGAAGCCAACTATCAGCTACATCCTAGCTCTGGGAGTTCTCATTGTAAACAAAAATGAATGTTAGCAGTGCTTCTTTGCAGACCAGTGTTGGGAGTAATGTGTTACAAATGTAAAACAGTAAACTATTATGTTTTGTTGTAAACCAGTAATGTAAGGCATTACTACAATCATTTTCAGTAATATTATAATTGTTACATATTTTAGTGATGGGCTATGGAGTGTGGCTTTTCTGCAGATTTCCTTATAAGCTGCATTGATAAATCTGCTAAGCGCCCTGTTGATGAATATATCAAAATGCTGATTGAATGTGATAAGAATCAGCCTGATAAAGGGATTTTTGATTAGTCATTTAAACTTTATTCACTAAAAATGTGTGCGCTGTGTCTCCCTTCATCTATAAGGTGGAGCAAGCAGCCAGTGTTTGCTGCAGGGATCAACACACAGCGCTGTGTTTTTGAAAAAATAGAGGAACACACCGCTTCTCTTTAGATAAGCAATGAGTCTCTTTTCAATCATCAGCAGTGCACAACATGTGTCTCGCTGTTTGAATTTGGGGGGGGGGGGAGTCGCTGAACCATCCATCCATTTTCCATCCATCCTTTTTCTTCCGCTTTATCCGGAGTCGGGTCGCGGCGGCAGCAGCTCAAGCAAAGCCGCCCAGACCTCCCGATCCACACACACCTCCCCCAGCTCCTCCGGGGGAACCCCAAGGCATTCCCAAGCCAGCTGAGAGATGTAGTCCCTCCAGTGTGTCCTGGGTCTTCCCCGGGGCCTCCTCCCAATGGGACGTGCCCGGAACACCTCTCCAGCGAGGCGTCCAGGGGGCATCCGAAAAAGATGCCCGAGCCACCGCAACTGACTCCTTTCGATGTGGAGGAGCAGCGACTCGACTCCGAGCTCCTCCCGAGTGGCCGAGCTCCTCACCCTATCTCTAAGGGAGCACCCAGCCACCCTGCGGAGGAAACTAATCTCGGCCGCTTGTACTCGCGATCTCGTTCTTTCGGTCATGAGCCAAATCTCATGACCATAGGTGAGGATCGGAATGTAGATCGATCGGTAAATTGAGAGCTTTGCCCCCCTACTCAGCTCTCTCTTCACCACGATGGTCCGATACAGCGACCGCATCACTGCAGATGCTGCACCGATCCGTCTATCGATCTCACACTCCATCCGTCCCTCACTCGTGAACAAGACCCCGAGATACTTAAACTCCTCCACTTGAGGCAAGGACACTCCACTGACCTGAAGAGGGCAAAGCACCTTTTTCCGGTCGAGAACCATGGCCTCGGATTTGGAGGTGCTGATTCTCATCCCGATGCTTCACACTCAGCTGCAAACCGCCCCAGTGCACGCTGAAGGTCCTGATTTGACAAAGCCAACAGAACCACATCGTCCGCAAACAGCAAAGACGAGATTCTGTGGTTCCCAAACCAGGCCCCCTCTATACCCTGGCTGCGCCTAGAAATTCTGTCCATAAAAATAATGAACAGAACCGGTTACAAAGGGCAGCCCTGGCGGAGGCCAACGTGCACTGGAAACAGGTTTGACTTACTACTGGCAATGCAAACCAAGCTCCTGCTGCGGTCATACAGGGACCGGATAGTCCTTAGCAAAGGACCCCGTACTCCCGGAGCACCCCCCACAGGGTGCCCCGAGGGACATGGTCAAACGCCTTCTCCAGATCCACAAAACATATGTGGACTGGTTGGGCGAACTCCCATGAGCCCTCGAGCACCCGATGGAGCATGTAGAGCTGGTCCAGTGTGCCACGACCAGGACGAAAACCACACTGCTCCTCCTGAATCCAAGGTTTGACCATCGGTCGAATTCTCCTCTCCAGTACTCTGGAATAGACCTTACTGGGGAGGCTGAGGAGTGTGATCCCCCTATAGTTGGAACACACCCTCTGGTCCCCCTTCTTAAACAGAGGGACCACCACCCCAGTCTGCCAATCCAGAGGCACTGTCCCCGATCGCCACGCGATGTTGCAGAGGCGTGTCAGCCAAGACAGTCCCACAACATCCAGAGACTTAAGGTACTCAGGACGGATTTCATCCACCCCAGGAGCCTTGCCACCGAGGAGCTTTCTAACCACCTCTGTGACTTCGGCCTGGGTAATGGATGAGTCCGCCTCTGATTCCCCAGTCTCTGCTTCCTCTTTGGAAGACGTGACAATGGGATTGAGGAGATCCTCGAAGTATTCCTTCCATAGCCCGACAACATCCCCAGTCAGGGTCAACAGCTCCCCACCCGAGCTGCTTCCGCCTCCTGAGGTGCCAGACGGTTTGCCAGAATCTCTTCGAGGCCAACCGATAGTCCTCCTCCATGGCCTCCCCGAACTCCTCCCAGACCCGAGCTTTTGCCTCTGCGACCGCATGGGCTGTGGCACGCTTGGCCTGCCGGTACCTGTCAGCTGCCTCTGGGGTCCCACCTACCAACAAAGATAAGTAGGACTCCTTCTTCAGCTTGACGGCATCCCTTACTTCCGGCGTCCACCACCGGGTTCAGGGATTGCTGCCGCGGCAGTCACCATAGACCTTGTGACCACAGCTACGAGCGGCCGCATCAACAATGGAGGTGGAGAACATGGTCCACTCAGACTCCATGTCTCCAACCTCCTCCGGGATCTGGGAGAAGCTCTCCCGGAGGTGGGAGTTGAAGACCTCGCTGACAGAGGGTTCCGCCAGTCGTTCCCAGCAGACCCTCACGATAGGTTTGGGCCTGCCAGGTCTGACTGGCTTCCTCCCCTTCCAGCGGATCCAACTCACCACCAGGTGGTGATCGATCGACAGCTCTGCCCCTCTCTTCACTCGAGTGTCCGAAGGTCAGATGATATGACTGCAAAGTCAATCATCGACCTCCGGCTCAGGGTGTCCTGGTGCCACGTGCACTTATGGACACCCTTGTGCTCGAACATGGTGTTTGTGATGGACAAACTGTGACTAGCACAGAAGTCCAACAACTGAACACCACTCGGGTTCAGATCGGGGAGGCCGTGCTTCCCGATCACCCCCCTCCAGGTCTCACTGTCGCCGCCCATGTGGGTGTTGAAATCCCCCAGGAGAACAATGGAGTCCCCAGTCGAAGCGCTATCTAGTACCCCTCCCAGGGACTCCAAGAAGGTCGGGTACTCTGCACTGCCGCTCGGCCCGTAGGCCGAGACAACGGTGAGAGACCTGTCCCCGACCCGAAGGCGTAGGGACGCGACCCTCTCGTTCACTGGAGTGAACTCCAACACATGGCGACTGAGCTAGGGAGCAATAAGCAATGCGACCCCAGCTCTCCGCCTCTCCCCATGGGCAACGCCAGAAAAATGAAGCATCCAGCCCCTCTCCAGGAGTTGGGTACCAGAGCCCAAGCTGTGAGTGGAGGTGAGCCCGACTATCTCTAGTCGGTATCTCTCAACCTCCCGCACAAGCTCAGGCTCCTTCCCCCCAGCGAGGTGACATTCCACGTCCCAACAGCCAGGGGCTGTGAGCATGGACCGGGCCACGGGCCACCCGCCCTCGACCGCCACCCAATCCTCTCTGCACCCAACCCCCATGGCCCCCTCTGCAGGTGGTGAACCCACAGGAGGGCGGGCCCACGTCACTCTTTCGGGCTGAGTCCGGCCGGGCCCCATGGGCTAAGGCCCGACCACCAGGCGCTCACGAGCCCCAACCCCAGGCTTGGCTCCAGGGTGGGGCCCCGGCTCTCCCATACAGGGCGACGTCTTGGTCCTTGATTTTTTACTGGTCATGGAGGTTCTTAACTGCCCTTAGTCTGACCCGTCACTTAGGACCTGTTTGCCTTGGGAGACCCTACAAGGGGCACAAAGCCCCCGACAACATAGCTCCTAGGATCATCTGGGTACACAAACTCCCCCACCACGATAAGGTGGCAGCTAGAGGGGGAGGGGTCGCTGAACCAATACAGCAATTTAAAAAACCAGCATGCCCATTTACTCTTCATGTGTTCTCTAGTTCACACACAAACTGTACATGGGTGAACCATCAGCGTGGGAAAGCCCTCCCAAACCCCTTAAAGGTCCACTTTTTAGGACATTTTAATGATAAATGTATTAGTTATTTATTCGTAATATTTAAGAATAAAGTAATGCAGTTTGAACCATGTTGACTTTGAAACCAAGATTGGCTTTGAATGATTTTATCTGAACCCACTGAATTGAGTGTGCACAGCAGAGCTGGCTGAAACTTCACAACTGTGGTTAGACAACTCTGTGTAATAACATGTTCTCATGGTAACAAATAGCTCTTGAAAAAGCAGTACCTGCATTTTCAGGTAATTTTCATCTTGTTGGCAGTCTACAGATTACATGAATGTATCAATGTGGATGACTTAGATGACTTTTGTCTGATTTAGTATAAATCAGACAAAAGATCTAAACACATAGATAAACCAACGTTTCGACCTGTGGCCTCTTTGATCTTGAGCTTTAACAACACAAGCTCTTTCAGGGCAGTGCTAGGGTCAGCCTACAAGGACACAGTAAATTTGTACAAGCATCTAGGAGTAGTGAAACAAAGAAAAAAATTTTTTTCTCAAGTTATAGTATGACAGAGTAGATTGTAATGCAGACCTTAGCAGGAATGTATGTGGGAGTGCAGTAATAGGAGAAAAACAGGTGAAACCCCTTATGTTACTTATAAATAAATATGTATGGGTGCATGTACAGTAGGATGTCTTATAGTGATATTTATCACTCTCCTACCATGTTGCGGGGATTCCCACCAGGCCTGAGAACAAGCTGGAGTGGATGGTTTGTTGTCCTTGAGGACACTCTGTCTCAAGATTGTTTTGAAATGTAAAGTTTAGAAATAGTTTGGATGTGTTTATTCTGCAGCCTTGTAGATTTGTAGATAACATCCGTACACAGTTTAATTTGGCACAGCAAAGCTGCACTGCTGGCAATCACACATAAATTGTTTAAGCTGGAACTGAGGTTGATGTGCAATGAAAAACAAAAAAGTCCCAATTTGTTATTTGCAACAATTCATGTATGTTTCAGAATACTGACTCATAGCATTTAGTTAGTATGTATTACAAGTGCAAAAATGTCCATCTAATGTCAACATGTGTGCCCGCGCTGTTACTCACAGACCTCAGGCAACACCTATCGAAGCCAGAGGAGTCAGGTCTTTCCTTCAGGGAGTGTGACTGTAACAGAAAAGAAAAAAGTTTCTTCTGGTTAATAGAACCCTTTCAGATCTGTCAATCATCTTACATGTCACCAACAGTCTACAAACTTCCTCCTGTCTTCACAAAAGGATGTCTCATCCTTAATGACAGTGTGAATAAATCAACAACATTCCACAGAGATTAGTCTTATAGCTTAATTCAGATTGGTAGGAGAAGTCCTGCACCTTTTACAGAGCTTACTGTGGCAATTATTAACAGGAGCACAAACTCACAGCCACCTCTGGGACATTTCGTGCTGATGTTTCCACGAGCAGACCGCTGTGAGCAGTCGTTAGAACTGAACAGAAAAAAACCCCAAAACCCTCAAAGAGCTATTCTACTGACGATGCATACGCAAAGGAAACTGTAAAGCCCTGCACAAAGTTACCAAACCACAGTGGCACCTCATTTAGATGATTTCAGAGGCGTCAAAGAGATTCCAAAAAGGGCCAAGAGGGTGCAGGTTTTCTTTGTAACCTTCCACTGCACCAGGTGATTTCACTCATTAACATCAATTCGAGGAGATTGAATCAGCTCATGAGTGAAATCACCTGGTGGAGTGTAAGGTTACAAAGAAAACCTGCACCCTCTTGGCCCTTTCTGAAATCAGTCTGACACTGATGACTTAGACACACTCTGCTGTTATCAGCAAGTGCTGCAAATTCGTAGCATGTCTTTGTACTACTGATAGAAAGCACAACCCAGTTAGGAATTTTCTTGGCTGGTGTGCAATATAATGATCACAGGAGGTGAAAATGTGGGGAAAATTATGAAAGTAAAGGTTTGTGGTTGCACAACTGATTTATGAAACTAAATACCTTCTGAGGTCATTTCTATGTGATACAGATTTAAAAAAAAATGATGGAAACACCATGCTTGGAGGAGGCTGCAGCATTGGTACTTCATAACTAAGAAATTCCAGATAAGACACAAAACAGTTTCTGTTCAGTAGCGGAACATTCTGGCTTTGTTAACCATACCTCATAATAAATTCAACTAGAAATTTCTGATAAAGCTCATAAATTGATAACCTGCCCACCATCCTAGTTGCTTGCATGCAATATGTACTGGTGGTATTAACTCTTTGAGATGGAATGCCTGAAATTACAAACTGTCCATCTGTACATGTAACTGACAAACATGAATAATAATAATAAAAACAAAAACAAATATCAAATTACCTCCTGCTGAAGACACCAAACCAGAATTTTTTTTTCCTTCATGCAAATCTTCATATGGTGTGCTCCCACTGTGCTAAAGTTTCACTGAAATCCATGAAGTGCTTAGAAGGGGTTGTGCTTATAAGACCAATATCATACAGTGTGATGTAATAATGAAACACAACATTACCATTATCTTCCCAAAGCAATGTCAGAACAGAATATCTCTGACTTCCAAAGACACGTAGGTTAGGTGAATTGGTGACTGAACTGACACTAGGTGTGAGTGAGCGTGTGAATGTGTTTGCCTGCCTACAATGTCTCGGCCCTGTGAGAGACTAGTGGCTGTTCTAGGGTGTACGCTGCCTCTCGCCTAGTGAGGTCTGAGATAGGCTTTATGACAGTCAAAATCCTCTGAGCAATGGACTTGACTGATGATGAACAACATTCTCCATCAAGTTGGTCCCAACTTTTCCAGTTTCCTGTCAGTTTTGCAGGATAGAGCCTTGATAGGGATGGATTTTCTTAATTTAGACCACAAGCTTTCAAATGTTTTGGACTGAAATCTGGACTGTTTGCTGGTCACTTCTCTGAGTTGACGTGCCTTTACTGTAAAAAAGCTTTAACACTTTTTTGCTCTGTGACAAGATACATCATCACCTAATCTACTTTCAATCAATGGAATGAGAACAGTGTCCACAATGTAATTATCCACCTGAGCAGTAACTGCTACAGTCCCCCAGTCTTTTACCAGACATGTAACCTTATATCATAAAAGAATGGTGTAAATTTGCTTGTTCAATTCAGGCACTCATCATACATTGGCTTCGTGGTTAGCACTGTTGCCTCACAGCAGGACAGTCATGGGATCGAGTCCCACCTGTGGCCTTTCTGTATGGAGTTTGCATGTTCTCCCCGTACTTGTGTGGGTTCCCTCCAGGTGCTCCCGCTTCCTCCTACATCTAAAGACATGCAGGTTAGGTGGATTGGAAAACTTTAAATATTATCCAGGTCTCCCTTGTAAAAGAGATCTCGACCTAATTGGACTAACGTGGTTAAATAAAAGTTAAATAAACATTGTACTTGTTCCATAAGAGCAGCACCAGCCAAAAGTTCCCGAATCACATGTGGTGATTCCATGATTTATTTATTTATTGCTAGGGGTTGTACATGTGTTCTGTTGAATTAATTAGTCTGTTCTTATCTGCTATCTGGTTGCTCCACATCCACCTCCCAATACTCCCCAAACACTCCAAACATACAGTCACAGCAAAATTATGGAATTCTGTTGCCATTTATCACAGGGGTGATGGGTGTGAACGCCTTGTGTTAGTCCAATAAAATGCAGTGGCCTGATGAGTCACTCCACTTTGACCTTTTGACTTCAGTGAGGTAACCACAGCAGCTCATCACAGCAGAGCCATCCCTGTGGTTTCTCTTATTAATTAGATTAACTCAGTGTTTTGGCTTCATCAGGGTTCATAAGTTGAGTGAGATACTGAAAAAGCTTATCTGCTCTGTGATTTGTTGAACAAGATCAGTGGATCGAGATTTTACAGCATGCTTTTCTGAAAGGAAGGTGTTTTCTGATATCACAAGATAACGGTTTAAACCACAAACAGTGCTAGTTAAAAAAATCCAGTTACACCATCATGCAAATTTCACACCAATGACAAATGTGAATGCACACACCTCAAAATATGGTCTTTTTCACCAGTGACCTCCATGCTCAAATTTCTGTCTATCCTTGTGGGTGGTTGTTTTTTTTAATTGTGGAATTGAGCCACTTCCAATAATTTTAATGTACGAGGTCTGTGAGAAAAGAAACCAACAGTTTTATTTTTTTTTTTAAACTTTATGGATCTGAGTAACGTGAGACTGCATCAGCCAACCTTGAACCTTAGTGCGTATGCGTGAGTTTTGTCCCGCCTGTCGGTCGCGTCATTCGCCTGTGAGCAGCCTTTGTGTGAGGAGTGGGTCTGTGCACTCGGCGGATTTTTCTTGCAAGGAAAATGGAATGATTGGAGCAGCGCTTCTGCATCAGATTTTGCCAGAAACTTGGCCACAGCCAAACGGAAACCATCCGAAAAATAAAGACGGCTTTCGGGGATGAAGCTATGGGTGCCACACAGATTAAGGAGTGGTACAAACGGTTTAAAGACGGACGCGTAACGGTGGAGAGCGAGCCGTGCTCCGGCCGACCATCGACGTGCCAAAATGATGAGATCATTTCCAAAGTGAACGTTGTGGTGATGCGGGACCGTCGAGTGACCATCCGAGAAATTGCGGATGAAGTGGACAACAGTACTTTTTCGGCACATTCCATTATTAGAGAAGATTTGGACATGAAGCGAGTGGCGGCGAAGTTCGTGCCGAGGTTGCTGACGGTGGACCAAAAGCACCTCCGTGTCGAAGTGTCACAGGACATGCTGGACTCCGTTCACACTGATCCCAACTTTATGGACACTATTATCACCGGGGATGAGTCCTGGGTGTACGGGTACGACCCGGAAAGAAAATTCCAGTCGTCACAGTGGAAGCATTCCACGTCGCCACGACCGAAGAAGGCGCGCCAAGTGCTCAGCAACGTAAAGGTAATGCTGACTGTTTTTTTTTTTACTCCTGGGGTGTGGTACACCACGAGTACGCACCACAGGGTCAAACAGTAAGGAAGGAGTATTACAGGGATGTCCTCCGTCGCCTCCGTTAAGCTGTACGGCGCAAGAGACCGGAGTTGTGGGCCACAGGAAATTGGCGCCTCCGCCACGACAACGCGCCAGCTCATTCCTCGAACTTAATTCGGACTTATTTGTCTAAAAACCAAACTCCTGTGGTTCCACAGGCTCCATACTCTCCTAACATGGCCCCTGCGACTTCTGGCTGTTCCCCAAAATTAAAACACCATTAAAAAGAACGTGTTTTGAGACGAGGGAGGACATCATGGCTGCAACAACGGCGGAGCTGCGCGCCATCCCGAAAGAGGCGTTTTTGGAATGCTTCCAACAGTGGCAACATCGCTGGGAGAAGTGTGTGGAGTCCCAAGGAGAGTACTTTGAGGGTGATTAGGTTTCCAACCCTCCAGGTAAGCCAGTTTTTTTTTCCCCGGCCACAGGTCGGATACTTTTCCAACAGACCTTGTATTCAACTGATGCTGCCTGATTCATGCAGCATCTACCAATAGTGAAATTAACTTCTGTGTGTTTTGACTGTGAGAGGAAAGTGAAATATGCAGAGAAAGAAAATACATGGTTCCAGACAGAAAAGCCTGATGCTGGGTTCAAATACACAGTCTTCCTCTTTGGCAATGTTACAAACCAACATTTAGCAAAGTCAAGTCTCAGAAATCAAGACAAATTGTGTCAAACACAAAAAAAACTCCATCGAGTTTTTCTAAGCTTAATTGCTTGTGGCCCTGTGACAGACTGGCATTTTGCATCACCACTCTTACCTTCATGGTGGAGTAGAGCAGAGAAGGATTTTCTTTCACCAAAACAGATCAAATCTAGGCTTGCATCTCAGATGTACATTCTGGCAATTTGTAGATAAACTTTCAGGTCTTCTTTTTGAGAAAATCCTCCTCTATACCACTTCATCATGAAACTGTATAACTGGTGACACAAAATGCAAAACATGCACTATGCACAATTTCTCCAATCACAGCCACATAAACCTATAACTTCTTCTGGGTTGTCTCGGTGTCTTGCTGGCTTTCCTCACTCTTCTCCTTCTTGCACAGTCACTCAGTTTTTGAGAACTGTCTACTCCACACAGATTTACCATAGAGTGTCATACTGTATTTCTTCGCAATTGATGTGAAGTGGCAGTTTTACCATCAGAGAGCCTCGTCCACAACTACCACAAAATACTCCAAGCTGTCACTGATGTTAAAGGGGACAAAACACAATATTAAGAACAGGGGTATGTAAACTTTTTATCAGGGTCATTTGGGTAGTTTCTGTTGTCATTATGATTTAAAAAGAGTAAACATAGTTGTTTGACAATAAATGGATTCACCCAACCACTAAACATGAGTGAAAACATTTTAGTGTTATCATTCATATTCTTCGAAAAATGGCCAAAAAAAAAAAAAAAAAACACAAAACGTCTGCCAGGGTATGTAAATTTTTTAAGCACAACTGTACATATATATATACACACACACACACACACACACACAGTAGTGTTCAGAATAATAGTAGTGCTATGTGACTAAAAAGATTAATCCAAGTTTTGAGTATATTTCTTATTGTTACATGGGAAACAAGGTACCACTAGATTCAGTAGATTCTCACAAATCCAACAAGACAAAGCATTCATGATATGCACACTCTTAAGGCTATGAAATTGGGCTATTAGTAAAAAAAAAAAAGTAGAAAAGGGGGTGTTCACAATAATAGTAGTGTGGCATTCAGTCAGTGAGTTCGTCAATTTTGTGGAACAAACAGGTGTGAATCAGGTGTCCCCTATTTAAGGATGAAGCCAGCACCTGTTGAACATGCTTTTCTCTTTGAAAGCCTGAGGAAAATGGGACGTTCAAGACATTGTTCAGAAGAACAGCGTAGTTTGATTAAAAAGTTGATTGGAGAGGGGAAAACGTATACGCAGGTGCCAAAAATTATAGGCTGTTCATCTACAATGATCTTGTCGTGGTTCGTCTTTAGTCTTCTCGGGATGTCGTCTTTTAGATAACACAAACTAATTGCAAGTGATATGCTAGAAAAGGACACAACACTTTAGAATAATTCAGCCTTAAGCAAGATAAAATGCACAGAGTTTTTAAGTTTATTTAAGCCTTCGACACAGAGCTTAGACAAACTGAGTCCTCTAGAGAGACTGAATATGTGACAACCGCGCTCATCTATTTATTGGAGACCCGCGGGCATCGCTCCTCCTTCGACTTTTTTATTTATTTCATTCCCAAGACATGGTTTTCTATTGGAAGCGTCCTCTAGTGAACCCTAAGCAGGTGTTAGGCCATTATTTCAATGTGACAAACGCTCCCATTAAAACGTGAAGGATTTACAACTGATTTTTTTAAAAGACCTTCAGCCACAGGTGCAGCTGGCCTGAGGCCCCCCGCACGTGGCCTCAGCCACAGGTGCAGCTGGCCCGAGGCCCCTGCACGTGGCCTGCGGGAAAGCACCTAAAAGGCCTTGGAAAGCCCCTGACAGACTGAATGACTAATAGAGCCCTTTTTTTTTTTGGGTTGAACACCTGCTAGTTCAGCCAGAGGACATACAGTTCAGATTAGGACACTTGATAGTTCATCACAGTTCAAATATGGACCTAAAAATTCTTCTACAGTCCCTCCTCTGGAACTCGAAAGAGTCCCATTACATCAACTATACTCTTGGGTTGTTTACTGACAAGACATCTTCATTTGTGCATTGCAATAATAAAAAAGAAAAACACATCACTCGACTTACTGATAACTCTGGTGCGGATATGAATATCAGTGATACTTCACACGGTAAATATATTGAAGTGCAGGTGAACCTACATACTAAGGCACAAGGTGATCAATTAGCTGGATTATATCAACGCAAGGTGACATTCAAACATTGAGTTTTGGTGTAATTCAAGGCACTTAAAATGGCCACATAAAACAAGTTACAGCAACCTCTTAATCATGGCAAAGTAAAGGCTTTACATTGACATCAGTGCAACCAATCATCTTCCGGCATCTATTGTCTCACTCAACCAGAGGCTCCAACCCATTATACTTTGTTCTACATATTATTTTGTTAAAGAGTCACACATTTATTACTTAAATGCATCAAATAACCCCTACGGTACCACTATTTAGTCAACCAATCAAGAAACTATTCTAAGGTTAGCGCAGCTATGTCTAGTTAAATGATAAACACAATAAATGGTTTCCCTTCATGTCCGTCCTTAAGTCATTTGCCTTAGTCAATCATATAATGGTTTTCATTATAGGCCATTTCTCAACATTCTCCACTTTGTTTTTCTTCTTTTTCAGCTTGTTTTCTAATGCCCTTTTTGGCCAGACGCCAAATTTAGGCGATGCATGTCTCTTGAGGCATGCTATAATTTAAGAAAAAGGGGTCCCTATGGTGCATCTTTACTACTAAATCTCCAAACACGCCGTGTAAGGGTCCCCTTTTTATAACTTTGCAATGTGATATCTATGTGTATGCATTTAGCTTTATCTGTGTTACGCAGATGATGGTAAGGACAGACATTTACCCGACCTTCGTTACTAACATATATCCTTCTTTGTTTTTATTTACACTCAGCTTTCTGAAACCAGTCCGCAATTCAAACTCAAGAACCAAGATCATAGTCCGTGTTCAGTGCCATTACGTCAGTCCGCGCTCCTCAGCATTTACTCAGCGTCTGAAGTTTTGGGAGAAGTTGGGGAATATGGGGAGGTTGGCCTTTCAGGGGTAGTAGGGGAAGGATCAGGAATTCTGGCTTTCAGACAGTCGTGCAGTTCTCTGATGGATCTTTCCAGCTCCTTGTGCTGCTTGGCCAGGTTGTACAGGGCCCCCAGAGAATTCTTGCCCACATTCAGGGTGGTGGTGGCCAGCCCTAGCTGTTCCCCTTCCATATGCTCCATCATGCTGGCTAGCATGTCCATACTAGACTGAAGACCACACAGTTGAGTATGGAGGCCCTCCTGAGCACAAGAGATGTTGGCATTGTCACGGTGTATCCTTAACAGGTATGCAGCTGTCTGACTCAGTTGTGGCATGATTTCCTCAAATAGCCCATGGGGAATGTGATTTGTGAGGGGCAGGAGCTGCTCCAAGGTTTTTGGAACAGACTCTTGTGGAAGACGAAGCTCTCGAACCAAGATTGCCATGTCCAGTGGGGTGACCATGACCAGATTAAGGTTGTGCAGTCCAGGGGACAGGAAGTACAAGAGGGAAGGCATTTCGTGTGTGGGGGGAGTATTGTTGATGTCGCACAGGCAAGTGGTTGGGACACTCAGGGCATTTAGCAGCCTGTACAAAGCTCCCCTCTGTCCTGGTGGGTGAGTTCGGCTAAGGTCCACCCCTGCTGATCCTCCTCCAGAGGCACTGGGCTGATCAGAATATCTCTCCTGCCTTGGGGGTGGAAAGTTGGGGACAGGTCCTAGCAGTGAATTGGGTCTAGGATGCACTCGGGCAGTTGCTGCATATGGCCGACCTTGGCTGCCTCCCCTGGAGGGTATCATTGCCACTGGCACATGTGACTGTCTCCATGGCATCTGCGGAAGGGGTGTGTTCCTGAGTCCAAAAGGTCCTTCAGGTGATGGTGGAGTCCTTGGGCCGACTCTTGCTGCAGGCAGATTCTGTGAAGCCGTCATCGCCAGGTGCTGGAACGATGAAGATCCTTCTGTTGCCAACTGGTTTAGCTGCTGGATGGATGGCGGCTGTGGCGACCAATCATGGCTCGACCATCCCTCCTGTATATCCTCTTCTCCAAACAGTTCTGAGAGTCCAATCAGACTTGATAGAGGCAGATCAGGCATAGGTCCCTGATCAGGGGAGTCTGGTCTCTCAGCCATACTCCTGTGTCCTAGTAATATACATATACGTTCATTATTACAGCTCCATGTCATTCTTTCAGATATTGTCTATCCTATCCCTCATTTTTGTGGGTGCATGTGTGTGAATGTAAATGTGCGTGCATGTCTTCTTCCTCGTCTACAATATCACCAAGCACGGTCCATCCCAGTCCTCCCTATCTGGGGTATACGCCACAATATTAGGGAGCTGGGGGCTGTCGGGGAGGATAATTGGTATTTCATCCATTTCCATATATTCTGGTTCTCTGTCTATTTCGTTTGTGCTTTCTTCCAGGGCTCGGATGGCTAACAGTGGGAGCTGTCCTACTGTGGATGAAATCAATTTATTGACCAGAAATTTTATCAAGGGAATACCACAACATATTACCAGCAAGACCGCCACCCCTGTTAGTGCCAAGATTACACCTATCTGATATAACCAGTCTTTCCATGATATCCACCCTCTCCTTAGAGCCCCAAACAGTGAAAACAGTGGGCCAATATTCATTCCATTCCCTACAATGTATCCAGAATCGTCAGTTTCATTTCTCCCTCCTATGGAGTTACTTAACAGTTCCTGTTGCATCTCTTCTTGTGTGATTAAGAGCTCTGTCAAATTTCCGTCTTCCCCTGTACGCATGGGAATAGCTGTGCAACATTCGGTGGCTTTGATCATAATACAAACTCCTTGTTCATCAGCCATCATCATCTCGATAGCTAATCTATTTTGCATTGTCATTAGCGAGGTGGCGTGTAGTTGTTCGGTTAAGGCTCCTACTGCTGCCAATGTCCAGTTCAGGTATCTTTGCTGATTATACCACAAGTAATTAATCCACTGCACCTCCTGGAACCTAGAACGGATTTTTGGAGTAACCCCGAAAAGAGCCAATGCCCATCCCCATTTATCCGCGTCTTCATCTGCTTTAACTCTGCTACTGTCTATGGCTTCTAACTGTCGGGGTATCCCTTCTGGTATCCCGTTTCTTACTGTGACGTTGTAGTCTGTTTTAAGTGTCATTATTCCTCTTTTCTTACGAAGTTTCTGTGGCATGGGTTGTATTGAATTTGGCATTTCAATTACTGTTATAGCTCCTGTGAGCATCACAGGAGCACAAAGGCCTTTCCAATTAGAGGACAGCGATGACAGGAGTTTCCTTCTTTGTCCGCATATCCAAAAGATGTCAGCTAAGGGTACCGTTCCCTTAGCTAAATTTGGAGTAGATACCCATGAAGCATGGGTGAGATTCAGTCCAATTACAGACCCCCCTGTGGCCGGTACTATTTGTTCACACTGTATGCCTGCTGCTGGCAGGGTGTGACAGACGGTAATGTTCCATGCTGTTTTGGCCGGTTTGTATTCTTGCTGCTTTTGCATACACTGTATGTGGTGTTTTGACTGGGTCGTCCCTACCTGCCAATCGCTTATGTATTGTGCTACTAATCCTTTAGCTATACAGAATGGGTGTATCATCCCTTTCTCTATTTTAATCATAGGTGGAACGGTTCCTTCTGTACTTAGAGGCACTGGACAAAGTTTACTGTCGGCAGCATATTTTTCATCACCTACTGCCATTTTCATAACACATTGTGTATAGCATTCTACTTGGTCTGAGTTATGTTGGGGGCTCCTATAACAGTTGTTGATATCAGGTAGGGGTTTAGCCTGAGGTATCACACCTTTCCGGTGACAGGCTATGCAAGGCTTTTCACTGATCTGCCTAGCCGAAAATTTCAACCATTGGTAAAATAAATTTGTCTTCAACCCTTGTGTACGGGCTAGGTCTGTACTGGGATCCCATCTCCCTAAGTGACTGCTTGTTTCTAGGCTTCTAATTGTCCTCTTTTTCCTTGGTTTGATTTTTACCCATTTTGTGGCTTCATGTACTGTAACAGTTACGTCTTGCTTGGTTTCCCTGCATCCTCTTTTATCACAAATTACCTCTATGTTGAGTGTTCCCTCCTCTTCACATTTGATGCTAATGGCTTCGCCTAATATGTAATCCCCCAGCTTTCCCTGTATTCCTATGTTCTTGTAGGCTTTTGTATTTAATGTATACCAAATTATATGTTTTTCCTGTGTTTAGAATGCCTTGTTTAGCTGCTATTGCGGCCATGGCCACGGCACAGTCCGTTGTATGTTTTGGACGTCTATGTTCTCCCATACTAACCACCAGTAGTATTGTCAATCCCTTAAATAATTCCTTAATCATTGTTCTGGTGACTGTTGAGATGTACTACTAGATGTGCTACTGAGTGGGCCGTCGCTAGATGAGCTGTCACTAGGGATGTGTGAGGTATCTGTGCTTTGTCTGGGTTGTACTTCCTGTGGTTCTTCTGTCGGTAAATCTACTAAGTTGCTGTCCGAGTCTGATGTCTCCTGTGGCCTGTCTATCTGTCGGTCTGTATTGTCTGTCTGTTGGCCTGCGTCTCCAGTTGTTTCTGAGTCTGCATCTGAGTCTGTCGCTGCTCTATCTGGCAGGGATCCACTACTCTCTGAAGCTGTGCGTCGTCTTTGTTCAATCAGTCTCTGTGAGCGCCTTGGCCGGTGTTCGCCTGGCTGCAGGGAGGCGTGGCCTTCCCTCGGTGCTTCTTCTGGCTGCAGGGAGGCGTGGCCGTCCCTCGGTGCTGCTGTAGGGTCTCTGGCTTCTCTTGCTTCCCCCCTTGGCCCGGCGGCTCTGCCAAGACGAGCTTGCCGAGGCCGCAGGGGCGCTGGGCCACCAACCCTACAGCAGTGGTTTAAATGAAACCAAGTGTCCTTACCGTCTACTTTGACTGC
The DNA here is from genome assembly GCF_902500255.1 of Thalassophryne amazonica. NCBI lineage: Eukaryota > Metazoa > Chordata > Actinopteri > Batrachoidiformes > Batrachoididae > Thalassophryne > Thalassophryne amazonica. Next base: position 77,654,776 of record NC_047107.1, on the reverse strand, counting down.
TGTACGTGAGGCAAGAATAACTTTAAAAGGACCTTCTCGGCGGGGCCTGTCCCACTTCTTTTTGAACACTTTGATGTAAACCAGATCACCAGGCTGGATGCTCTGATTTTCAAGTGGAATCTCTGCTTCTCTGTCTTCTGTAGCACCTTTGACCTGCAAAAAGATAGTTTTGTGTATTTGAGTTAACTGTCTCAGATAATTATGCCATTCGTCTTGTAGCTGCTCCAGCGATGGTCCTTCGTAGGGTCCTCTCAGGTATGGAATAGGCATCGGCCGACCTGTAAGAGCTTCAAATGGTGTCAAATGGGTTAGTCGGTTAGTTTGTGAGCGCATTGACAATAAAGCAAGCGGCAACGCATCCAGCCAGGTTAGTTTGCCATTGCTGTCTGCTATGATTTTTGCTAGTTTGTTCTTTAAAATGCCATTAGCCCGTTCCACCGCCCCATTTGATTGAGGGTGATAAACACACCCAAACTTCTGTTTGATACCCAATTGTTTGAATGTTTCTTGTGTAACCTTGGCTACAAAAGCCCTACCGTTGTCAGATGAGATAGTATCTGGAATGCCAAATCTTGGAAAGACATCTCGGCACAAGAATTTGGCTACCGTTTTATGGTCTTGATTTGCAGAGGCTACTGCCTCAATCCATCGGCTGAATCTGCATATCACTACCAAAACATATCTCATTCGTTTAACTCGGTTTTCAGCTCCCATGTCTATGAAATCCATCATAAGATGTCTGAATGGCCCATCAGGGACCGGAATGTGGGCTAAAGGGGCTGTGAATGATTTCCGGACATTGTACTGTGCACATACCTCACACTCATTCAACAAACGGTCCACTGTAGCTGCCATATATGGTGACCACCAGACAGCTTTTAGTTTGTTCATAATTTGGACTCGCGAACAATGATCAGGTCCGTGGGCCCAAATGATTGCGATGTCGTAATAAATTGGTGGGTAACACAAAATGTCCATGACTACTGCGCCACAGCTTGTCCGCTGGCCCCTGACTGCGTGTCTCAATAGCGCCTCGTTTAACCCACATTCGTTTTTCTTCTCCACTGGCCCTACTTTGAGCCACTATCAGTGCATCAAGTGAAACCAGTGGGGCACAATCTTGGATGGTTAGCAGGGGAAACATATTTTCTCCTTGTGCTCCTTTGCGAGCTGCGTCATCTGCTAGGTTGTTACCTTGAGCTATGATGTTATTATTCTTTTGATGACCTGCACATTTAATGATGGCTACCTCAGACGGTAATTGGAGAGCTTGTAACAGTTGGGAAATCGCTTCTCCATGAGTGACAGGGGTGCCATCTGCTCTCAGGAATCCCCTTTGTTTCCAAATGTTTGCATGTACATGACATACGCCATAAGCGTAGGCTGAGTCTGTGTAGATATTAACACATTGATCTTTAGCTATCTGGCAAGCCATAGTTAAGGCTTTGATTTCTGCCAGTTGGGCTGAACAAGGCTGATCAATTCCTTGGGACTCCAGTAATTCAAAGGTCTCGCCATCCGTGTTTAGTTTATCTATCCCCATACCCGCATGCAATCCCGCGGCATCCCGAAAGCATGAGCCGTCCACGAACAGGGTTAGATCTGCATCTATGGCGTGATTATACAAATGTTCTCTGGCTCTCAAAAATTTCTCTGTCTCTGCCACACAGTTATGTGGAGTACCATCTAACGGTGTGGTCAATTTGGTGGCGGGATTCACCGTGTGACAACGTTGTATTGTTATTTCTGGAGCGGACAACACAACTTCATATCCAGTGCGTCTAGCTTGTGTTAAGACAAAACGTTGACTGGTTAGCAGGGCATGTAACTGATGCGACGTGTACAACGTTACTGCATGTCCCATGATTATGGATGATGCTTTTTGAAATGCAAAGGCAGCTGCTGCTAGACCCTGATAGCATGGTGGCAATCCTGTTTCAATGTTGTCAAGCTTTGTACTATAATAGGCCAATGGTTGTTTTCCTTCATTTGTTTCCTGCATTAGTACAGCACAAGCATATCCAGCTTTTTCAGTAACATACAAATGGAAAGGTTTCCCATAATCTGGGTTACCTAATGCGGAAGCAGATTGCATGTCTGTTTTCAGGGCCTCAAAAGCTCCCGTTGCCTCATCTGTCCAGACGAGGAGAGCTGCATTGCTTGTTTGCCCCACTGCTCTAATCATGGCACGCAAAGGTGCAGTTTTTATAGCATAATCACAAATCCACGGCCGACTGTACCCTGCCATCCCAAGGAATGAAAGCATCTGTCCCACTGTTTGGGGTTTGGGAGCTTTGATTATAGCCTCCACTTGGCTTGGGGCTATACATCGCGTGGTCCCACACAACTGTCTTCCCAAGTATTCTACTTGTTGTTTGCAGAACTGCAATTTGTCCTTACTTACTTTATGACCTCCATCTGCCAATGCATGCAATACAATTAATGAATCTTTTTCACACTGTTCTTGAGTCTCTGATGCAATAAGGAGATCATCCATATATTGCACCAATGTACTGGGTATGTCAAGGTGTTGTAAATCTTCAGCCAGGACTTTGCTAAAGATGGCTGGGGACAGGTTCAGTCCCTGAGGTAGCCGTGTATACGTTAGCTGTTGTCCCAGAAATGTGAATGCAAACAAATGTTGTGAGTCTGGGTGCACAGGCACACTGAAATAGGCTGAACACAGATCGATTACTGTGTATCATTTTGCTCCAGCAGGGATGCTTGATAGTATAGTATGCGGATCAGGTACTATAGGTGCATCCATTTCTATTATTGCATTGATAGGACGCAGATCATGTACCAGCCGATACTCTTTGGTATTGTTTTTAGGGATAGGATAGATAGGAGTATTGCATGGGCTTGCAGTTTTTATTAAAACTCCAGCTGCCATTAGTCCCTTAATTACTGGTTTTATGCCTTCAATAGCCTGAGGTTTTAATGGATACTGCCTTTGGTGAGGCAGTTTTGCTCCCGGTTTTACTTTTATTTTTACTGGTAAGGCTGTTTTTACTAGTCCTACATCCGTTTTGCTTTTGGACCACACCACTGGTGGTATTTGCTCTAACAATTTCTCTTGTTGGGCCGATAACACCATCTGTCCCTCTGATCTAGGATTGAGCTCCACTTTTTGAGCTATAGCCTCATCATTTACTTTTAAATTAATTCGTATAAACTGCTGGTCTTTTGACAGATGTACTTGTGGACTTTCCATGTTTTGCCATTCTTCAACTTCTGAGGCTGTCTTTACCATTGGACCTAGGTCATGGGATTCGTACTTTTCTGAGACTAAAAGGGTCACATGAGGCGTGGCATTCGGCACTTGATACCATTGTTGTTCAGCTGAAGTTAGCTTGACAGAAGCTGCGGCCCCTTGGGGGCCTAAATAAATTTCTGTGGTGGTTATGTGAAACAGCCGTTGATTCATCAATGCATCCCAGCAGCATGCATAGTCAGCCTGTTCTTGTTTGGCATCGAACATCAGGGTGACATGTAAAGGTAAACTAGGTGTATATACTGCTGCATAGTGTTGTTCTGCCCAGGGCTTCCATTTTTCCCATTCCAGTTGGAGATTTGAATTTTCTGGTTGTAACTTCAGCCAGTATACCGTGGGTTGCACAGGTCGGACCTTGTTTTCCATGTCCATAAGCACCATAATGTTGGTGAGTGCTTCGTCAGGAAAGTGTATTTGCAGTCCTTGATGGGTACACACTATCTGGGTTTGTAGCTTACATAAAATGTCTCTTCCCAGCAAATTCACAGGTGTATTTTGTGAGTATAACAGGGGTGCTTCAATTGTTTTTCCTGCAATCGTTACAGGAAGTGGGCGTGTAAAAGGTATTATTTGAGTTTTCCCAGAGAAGCCGATGGTCTTAATTACAGACCCAGAGAGGGGGAGATGAGCGCCCATTTTCCCTATGCAAGAGTATGTTGCCCCTGTATCCACCATGAAAGGGAAATCTCTGTTTTGTATATTAACGGTGACGGTTGGCTCTTCCTTAGGTATCATCGAAATAGCCAATGCCACCGTTTCCCCCTCTGTCTTCTCTAGGCCCCCCTATTGCCAATAGGCAGAGGGTCCAACCCAAGGTCGGGCCGGACAATTTCTCATTCGATGTCCAGGTTGTCCACAGCTCCAACACTCATTAGAGGGTTGATCCCCTATTGGGGGTGTTGATCCCATAGGCGGTCCCGCTTGACTGTTCCTGGGAGCTGAGTTCTGGAATCTGCTTCCAAATGAAGGTTGGCGAGATCCTCTTCGCCACCCTCCTCTTTGACCTTGAAAGTTCCGTGACTCTCCTCTCCACCCATGACTGTAGGTGGGTCCATTTCCGGGTGTGCCAGTGCTATGGTAGTGATAGTGATGCTCCACTGGTGCTGAGACTTCTCCTGTAGGAGTGCTTCCTGCTGCTCCTTGGGGGCTCTGTGTGGCTGTTACCACAGGTGCCTGTATGGTGGCAGCAGTGTTTGCGGTAGGGCCTGTGCTTGCCGGCTCAGAAGGAACAGGGGTCATCATTGGTGCCTGGGTCTTTGTTTTTTCTTTCTTGACTTTGGTTAGCTCTCCCAACTGCATCTGCACCAATTTTTTCGTCAGGGATTTTGCTGCATCTTCTTCTTTTTGTTTTTCTTTCTTGTAGATTTCAAGATGGTGACAAATATGCTCAGAGTATAAAGCCCAATTCATTTTTGATAGTCCCACGACTCCATCTAGGGCTTTCTGAACCTCATCTGGTAGAGCCTTTTTTACAGTTATTTTAAACAGGATTTCAGTTGCTGGAGAATGGTTCCATGCATTTCCTGTTTCCTCCGCCCATCTCTTCTGGAATCGGTGCAGGAACTTCTTTGGGCACTCTTCAGGTGTCCACTCCTCATCATCCAATTTAGAGGGATCCAAGACCTCAGGGTACTTTCTTCTCAGTCCTTCCCACATGGAGTTTCTATAGCGATTAAAGGGGACTTCATCATGTTTATTAGTGCCCATCATTTGTGTTAGTCCAACCTTTCCTGCTAATTCTTCAGTGTCATGTTTTCCCATTACATGCATTAGCAAGGCTTTTATGTCACCTAAAGACAAGGTTACCCCTGCAGTGCCCTCTTCTAAGGCAGTTATCCATCTCCCAGCTCCTTGGGTGATGTCTGGCAGCCTGTTGGCCAGCCCCACCATGTCTGTCCAGCTCCATGGGGTATACACATGATGACATCATGGATCCACATCCATGCCTTGGTCCTCTTCACGAGTTCCTAATACAAATTGTCCAGCTGTCTTTCCCATATCATGACGTTTATATGGGGGTGGCTCTGCTTCCCAGCTCGGTGCACTGGCTTTAGTGTCTTTGGATCTTTCCTCTGTCATTTTTTCTCTTTTCTGCTGTAGCCTCTGCGCTTCCTGCTTGAACAAGGCCAAAACTTCTTTTTCTTCAGTGCGTTTTTTGTTGTTATTCACGTTCTTCTGCTGATCTTTAATTTCTTTTTTCTGTATTTCTACCGCAACTGCTTCACACATCACCGGATCAAATGATCCCACCAAAGGCCATTGCCTGCCCCCATGTGACCTTTTGTGCCACTTTCTCATACATTGGTTGGCCTTAGTGCGTTGTCCTGGATATTTTCTTAGTACTAAGTCTAGCGGGGTACTTTCCCGACCTTGACCTTGAGAGTTACCCATGTAACCCTGACAAACGCTATATGAGATGTTTCTATGGTGCTCTGGTAGTCCCTCAGGGGCTGTCCTGATCCAGACCAATAACTTGCCGGCTGTAACACCTGTTTTGTATTTTAAACCCTTAAAAGGATTAAATTTCCAACTGTTATGCCCGTCTTCTTTTTCTTGAACTAAATACGAAAATTTACCTGTTTCCCACCGAACCTTCCTTGGGACCACAGTCAGAGTCAACCTAGGAAACAGTTCTTCACCTGGATCGGTTGGTAGTGTTATTAAATGATTTAATGGTATGCTAATTTCTTTATTAGGATCAGCACAAAGCAGCTCCAGCCACGGGGTTAAACCCTGATGCCACAGACGTCTTATCAGCAGCTCCCAATTAATTAGAGGGAATTGTTCTTTCTTTTGCTTCAGATTGATTACCTTAGTAATCTGTCATAATTTCTGATTGATCTCTTGTTCGTCCTGCCAATGTTCTGCTCCTACACTGTCAAAATAGGTCCTTTCCAGCCAAAAATGTGTCCTGATTCCCTGGGTTTCGATGTCTCCGTCAGTCAAGTAATGTTCTGGGAGTATTATTTCATTATCACTTAAGTCTCCCATCAAAGACTGTCCCAAGCATTGATCAGTCTGTCAGCTTTTTCACTATAATCTAAGCTTTAACTCTTTTGATTTATAACCAACTTTATTTATTTAATCCTCTTACAACCCTAACACTTCCTAATGTCTTTGCTCCCGACTTTCTATTTTCCTTCTAATTTTTTAACTTTCTGCTTCTCGTCTTTTTCTGCTATGTTTGTTTATTAGTTTTCTTTCTTTGAAATAATATCTACCTTCTCTGTATTTACATAGCAGTCTCTTCTGTCTTTTTCTTCACTGTCTCTGTTTCACACTTTCCTCTCTGCCTGTCATGCACCTCCCAAGTCCTTCTGTTGGGTCTAAACGCCTCCTCCTTCTCGTACTCTTTCACATTAATCTTGTATGTCAGCCAGCCTGCAAGCCCTCACAGCTTTGCCTGCAACTCCCCGCTTACTTTCCGCTCTCCCACACACCAATCTTCAAAAGCTTTATACACAAAAATTATTAAAAACAACTTTCTATATATCTCTATCTAGACCTCTGCCACCCTTTACTCTGCGGCTTTAAACAACCTTTTTATTCACTTAACACCAATGTGTTCTGTTTAAGCATGTATCTCTTCTTCACGTTAGACAGCTTCTCCGGCGCTGCCAGCAACTTCATATATTATTTTTTTTTACAAGCCCTCTTTGAGCGTACAATATTTCATTTACTTCTACGCCTTACCGCGCCTCGCGTGCGTATCCTGTGCTTAATATATTATTTTTCACCAGCTCCTCTCTGAGCATACAATATTTCATTTATTTCTACGCCTTACCGCGCCTCGCGTGCATATCCTGTGCCTTTCTGCACTTTCTTCTACTTTTTTTTTCACTTACTGAGCTCCTCGTGAGCTTAATGTGCCTTTGCACTGAAAATATTCTCTTTTTCTTTTCTTATAAAAAACTCATATTACTGTGTACTTAATTACTTATTCTTCTCCCACGCCCCACAAGCGTGTATTTGGTGCCTTACTGCACTATTTTCTGCTTCATTAATTCTCATGTATTCTGCACTAACTCTTCATTCATTTTTTTTTATAGTTTTTCTCTTTTCTTAAAAAATGACGTCCTTTATTGAGCTCTTTTACTTACTGTCAGCTGTGCTACTTTGCACTTTTCTCTTTAAATCTCTTTATCACGTACGGTATTTCTACTGCGCCCCCTCAGGCGCTTATCTTGTGCTTCCTCTGCACGTATTCTCTGTTAAACTCTTTTTCTCACTTATTTCACTTCAGTCTCTGTTAAACTCTTTAAATAACCTTGTATTACCTTGGATCTATTTGTCAGTATACTCCCCTAAATTAACCCCTACAGCGCATGCTATCAGCCGGCACATTAATAACGAATTTCAACACCAATTATTCCCCAAGCATCCAGGTTAGTTCTCCATGCACTCTTTTCCGCACCAGAGTTCATGAACATTCCTGACCTTTCACTCACACAGACATTCTTTTTCCCGGGAACACACACACCTTCTGAGCATTTTATCTACAAGGCCTGATAATTTTCAATCTTATCTTTTTTTAGTCTCTTATCAATTTTCTTAGTCCAGGTTCTTTTGGGTAAGAGGCAATTAAAAAATATCACCTGTCAACTTGGGCGGAAATCCCGACTCACTCCTCCAGATCGTGCAGAAGTTACAAAAGGTTTCTGCTTACCTTTTAGTCGTGATCACTGTTATTTACGGTCTGGAGGGATGAGCTGGACTGCCCCAGGCTGCCGGAATGCCCCTGGACCCTCCTGAAGCTGGCTCGCCAAGTTCTGTCGTGGTTCATCTTTAGTCTTCTCGGGATGTCGTCTTTTAGATAACACAAACTAATTGCAAGTGATATGCTAGAAAAGGACACAACACTTTAGAATAATTCAGCCTTAAGCAAGATAAAATGCACAGAGTTTTTAAGTTTATTTAAGCCTTCGACACAGAGCTTAGACAAACTGAGTCCTCTAGAGAGACTGAATATGTGACAACCGCGCTCATCTATTTATTGGAGACCCGCGGGCATCGCTCCTCCTTCGACTTTTTTATTTATTTCATTCCCAAGACATGGTTTTCTATTGGAAGCGTCCTCTAGTGAACCCTAAGCAGGTGTTAGGCCATTATTTCAATGTGACAAACGCTCCCATTAAAACGTGAAGGATTTACAACTGATTTTTTTAAAAGACCTTCAGCCACAGGTGCAGCTGGCCTGAGGCCCCCCGCACGTGGCCTCAGCCACAGGTGCAGCTGGCCCGAGGCCCCTGCACGTGGCCTGTGGGAAAGCACCTAAAAGGCCTTGGAAAGCCCCTGACAGACTGAATGACTAATAGAGCCCCTTTTTTTGGGTTGAACACCTGCTAGTTCAGCCAGAGGACATACAGTTCAGATCAGGACACTTGATAGTTCATCACAGTTCAAATATGGACCTAAAAATTCTTCTACAATCTCCAATGCTTTAAAATGGACAAAAAAAAAAAACAGAGACGTGTGGAAGAAAATGGAAAACAACCATCAAAATGGATAGAAGAATAACCAGAATGGCGAAGGCTCACCCATTGATCAGCTCCAGGATGATCAAAGACAGTCTGGAGTTACCTGTAAGTGCTGTGACAGTTAGAAGATGCCTGTGTGAAGCTAATTTATTTGCAAAAATCCCCCGCAAAGTCCCTCTGTTAAATAAAAGACATGTGCAGAAGAGGTTACAATTTGCCAAAGAACACATCAACTGGCCTAAAGAGAAATGGAGGAATATTTTGTGGACTGATGAGAGTAAAATTGTTCTTTTTGGGTCCAAGGGCTGCAGACAGTTTGTGAGACGACCCCCAAACTCTGAATTCAAGCCACAGTTCACAGTGAAGACAGTGAAGCATGGTGGTGCAAGCATCATGATATGGGCATGTTTCTCCTACTATGGTGTTGGGCCTATATATCGCATACCAGGTATCATGGATCAGTTTGGATATGGTTACAGCAGGATGAATATGTTAGTTTAAATGAGTCAACACCCCCAAGTCACACTAACTATCAGAATGCTCGAAGCACGGGTCGAGGAGGAGGATTAGCAGCAATCTTCCACTCCAGCTTACTAATTAATCAAAAACCCAGACAGAGCTTTAATTAATTTGAAAGCTTGACTCTTAGTCAAGTCCATCCAAATTAGAAGTCTCAAAAAACAGTTTTATTTGTTATTATCTATCGTCCACCTGGTCGTTACTGTGAGTTTCTTTGTGATTTTTCAGACCTTTTGTCTGACTTAGTGCTTAGCTCAGATAAGATAATTATAGTGGGTGATTTTAACATCCACATAGATGCTGAGAATGACAGCCTCAACAGTGCATTTAATCTGTTATTAGACTCAGTTGGCTTCGCTCAAAATGTAAATGAGCCCACCCACCACTTTAGCCACACTTTAGCTCTTGTTCTGACATATGGCATAGAAATTGAAGACTTAACAGTATTCCCTGAAAACCCATTTTTGTCTGATCATTTCTTAATAACATTTACATTTACTTTAATGGACTACCCAGCAGTGGGGAATAAGTTTCATTACAGTAGAAGTCTTTCTGAAAGCGCTGTAACTAGGTTTATCTTAAATATGCTCAGTCTATCTTTATTAGTTGGCTATGTACCACAAGATTAAAAAAAAGAAATATGAAATATGAAAGGCTGTGTGCAACAGAAAAACAGAGAAACAGAAAAAAGAGTGCAGTGGGAGGAGTGCAATTAAAAACCAAAGTACACTGTCTAAAGTGACCCGTGTTAAGATGATAAAGTGACAGAGTTAAGCTTAAGGTGACTGAGTTATGAGGAGTTCATGAGTCTAACGGCAGAGGGGAAAAACTGTTCTTATGGCGGGAGGTTCTGGTCCGGATGGACCGTAGCCTCCTGCCCGAGGGGAGTGGTTTGAACAGACCGTGTGCAGGGTGAGAAGGGTCAGTTGTGATCCGACCTGCTCGGCCCAGGGTCCTGGAGATGTGTAGGTCATGGAGAGATGGAAGGCTACAGCCGATCACCTTCTCAGCAGAGGCCACAATGCGCTGCAGTCTGTGTCTGTCCCTGGCTGTGGCCCAGGCGTACCACACCATGATGGAGGAGCAGAGGATGGACTCGATGATGGCCGTGTAGAACTGCACCATCAGCTGGACAGGCAGCTTGGCCTTCTTCAGCTGCTGCAGGAAGTACATCCTCTGCTGGGCCTTCTTGATGAGGGAGCTGATGGTTGACTCCCACTTGGGGTCCTGGGTGATGGTGGTGCCGAGGAAGCGGTGACAGACCACAGTGGTGATGGGGCTGTTGGTGAGGGCGAGGGAGGCTGGGGGGGCTGTGGCTTTCCTGAAGTCCACGATCATCTCCACTGTTTTCTGGGCATTGAGCTCCAAGTTGTTGCTGCAGCACCAGCTCACCAGCCGGTCCACCTCCCTCCTGTAGGCAGACTCATCCCCATCCGAAATGAGTCCATGAGGGTGGTGTCGTCCGCAAACTTGATGAGCTTTACAGAGTCATGGCTGGAGGTGCAGCAGTTAGTGTAGAGGGAGAAGAGCAGAGGGGAAAGGACACAGCCCTGTGGAGATCCTGTGCTGAGAACCCGAGTGTTCGAGACATTTTTTCCCAGCCTCACACGCTGACTCCGGTCCGTCAGGAAGTCTGTGATCCACCTGCAGGTGGAGTTGGGCACGTGGAGCAGAAAAAGCTTGTCCTGGAGCAAAGCTGGAAGGATGGTGTTGAATGCAGAGCTGAAGTCCACAAACAGGATCCTAGCGTAGGTTCCTGGGGAGTCCAGGTGCTGCAGGATTGAGTGCAGGGCCAGGTTTATGGCATCATCTACAGACCTGTTGGCTCTCTAGGCAAACTGCAGGGGGTCCAGGAGGGGGTCGGTGATGGACTTCAGGTGGGATAAAACCAGGCGTTCGAAGGTCTTCATGACTACAGACGTGACAGCCACAGGCCTGTAGTCATTAAGTCCAGTGATGCGTGGTTTCTTGGGGACTGGAACTATGATTGAGGACTTGAAACAGACTGGAACATGGCATGACTCCAGGGAGGTGTTGAAGATCCCCGTGAAGACTGGGGCCAGCTCATCAGCGCAGTGTCTCAGGGTGGCAGGAGAGACACAGTCTGGGCCCGGGGCCTTACGTGGATTCAGCCTTTTGAAATGTCTCCTCACGTCCTCCTCTTGGACCGAGAGGGCAACAGGGGGAGTGGGGAGGGCAGCAGTGAGAGGGGGGAGGTCCAGAGTGTTTGAATATCCAGTTGTGTGGGGGGTGGGGAGGTGTGAGTCCTTGTCTTCAAACCGTGAATAGAAGACGTTCAGGTTGTTGGCCAGCTTGAGGTCGTCAACAGAACGAGGTGCTTTGGGCTTGTAGTTGGTAATCTCTTTCAACCCCCTCCACACAGAGGCCGAGTCGTTGGCAGAGAACCTTTGCTGCAGACGTGAACTGTACATGGATTTAGCCTTTGCCACCTCTTTGCTAAATCCTTGCTAACCCCTTGCCTCCTCCTCCTCCTTCAGTGGACTCATCTCTGTGCTCGTCCTGTTAGACCTCAGTGCAGCTTTTGATACTGTTGACCATAAAATTTTATTACAGAGATTAGAGCATGCCATAGGTATTACAGGCACTGCACTGCAGTGGTTTGAATCATATTTATCTATTAGATTACAATTTGTTCATGTAAATGGGGAGTCTTCTTCACGGACTAAGGTTAATTATGGAGTTCCACAAGGTTCTGTGCTAGGACCAATTTTATTCACTTTATACATGCTTCCCTTAGGCAGTATTATTAGAAAGCATTGCTTAAATTTTCATTGTTACGCAGATGATACCCAGCTTTATCTATCCATGAAGCCAGAGGACACACACCAATTAGTTAAACTGCAGGAATGTCTTTCAGACTTAAAGACATGGATGACCTCTAATTTCTTGCTTTTAAATTCAGATAAAACTGAAGTTATTGTACTTGGCCCCACAAATCTTAGAAACATGGTGTCTAACCAGATCCTTACTCTGGATGGCATTACCCTGACCTCCAGTAATACTGTGAGAAATCTTGGAGTCATTTTTGATCAGGATATGTCCTTCAATGCGCATATTAAGCAAATATGTAGAACTGCTTTTTTGCATTTGTGCAATATCTCTAAAATTACAAAGGTCTTGTCTCAGAGTGATGCTGAAAAGCTAATTCATGCATTTATTTCTTATAGGCTGGACTATTGTAATTCATTATTATCAGGTTGTCCTAAAAGTTCCCTGAAAAGCCTTCAGTTAATTCAAAATGCTGCAGCTAGAGTACTGACGGGGACTAGAAGGAGAGAGCATATTTCACCCATATTGGCTTCTCTTCATTGGCTCCCTCTTAATTCCAGAATAGAATTTAAAATTTTCTTCTTACTTACAAGGTTTTGAATAATCAGGTCCCATCTTATCTTAGGGACCTCGTAGTACCATATCACCCCAATAGAGCGCTTCACTCTCAGACTGCAGGCTTACTTGTAGTTCCTAGGGTTTGTAAGAGTAGAATGGGAGGCAGAGCCTTCAGCTTTCAGGCTCCTCTCCTGTGGAACCAGCTCCCAATTCAGATTAGGGAGACAGACACCCTTACTACTTTTAAGATTAAGCTTAAAACTTTCCTTTTTGCTAAAGCTTATAGTTAGGGTTGGATCAGGTGACCCTGAACCATCCCTTAGTTATGCTGCTACAGACTTAGACTGCTGGGGGGTTCCCGTGATGCACTGAGTGTTTCTTTCTCTTTTTGCTCTGTATGCACCACTCTGCATTTAATCATTAGTGATTGATCTCTGCTCTCTTCATGTCTTCAGCCCCAACCAGTCCCAGCAGAAGACTGCCCCTCCCTGAGCCTGGTTCTGCTGGAGGTTAAAAGGGAGTTTTTCCTTCCCACTGTCGCCAAGTGCTTGTTACGTTACTTTTCGTAAAGATAGACAAACAGGAAAGGGAGGAGGTGTTTTGACATATGTTAGGGAAACACTTCATTGTATTGAAATTAATGTAGATTCTTGCAATATGGAATGTTTAGTTTTAAAGATCGTTTTATCACCAAGAATGAGTTTTAATATTGTGATTTTATATAATCTTCCATCTTTTAACGTGTCCTTTTTTCAAAATTAGATGAAATTTTTAAACAATTAAAACGTGATAGTGAAATAATTGTGCTTAGGGATTTTAACATTAATTGGTTGGACAAGCAAGGTAAACAAAAATTAAAGGCAGTAACTTCAAAATATAAATTAAAGCAATTAACGGTAGGTCCAACAAGACTAACAAAGACAAGCAAAACTCAAATAGACCTTATGTTTACAAATAAACCAGAACGTGTAATAAAAATGTATAATCTTATCACAGGATTATCTGACCATAATTTGACGCTAATTGCTAGAAAGTTAACAAAAAAGCGTCTGCATTATTTTGCACAAATGCCAGTTTTCAAAAAAACAAAAGGAATTATAAAAAGTGATATGTCTCATCTTGATAATGACGTGAATAGTATTAACTGGGACTCAGTCCTTCAAACGCAAGATCCAAAGAATTGTTGTGATATGTTTACAGATACATTATCACAATTGATTCAGAAGTACACAAAGCCCCTTAAAATGAGGAAAAGACGCCAGTCATTACCGTGGTTAACTAGTAAATTGTGTCGGTTGATGAAACAAAGAGATACTGCTCGTAAAAAGGAAATTTCAACAGAACGATATACTGACAATGCTATTTATAAAAGCCTCAGAAATAAAGTGGTTAGTGAGATGAGAAAAGCTAAAACTGAATATTTTATGCGCTTGATGGAAACATCCAGGGGTAACAGTGCTTGCCTATGGAAGGAAATACATACACTGACAAAGAATGACTCCAAACAAAAAAATAGATCTTTAATACAACTAAATATAGATGGCAATTTGATTACTGACCAAATGAAGATTGCTATCTCATTTAATACCTATTTTGTGACCTCAGTGGAACAAATAGCAGAAACTTGTAAACTTATAGAGCTCCCTGAGATATCCATGGGCCCATCAGAAACTGCATTTTCAATATTACAAATTAACGAGGATTGTGTTAAAAAAAAAAAAAGTAAGTAATCTCAAACCATCTAAAGCAAAAGACATAATTGGATTAGATTCTGATTTTGTCAGAAAGCATAAAGAATCTCTAGTTGGCCCTCTAACACATTTGATTAACCTATCCATTTCTAGGGCGAATGTTCCACAAAAATTAAAACAAGGTCTCATTAGTCCAATTTTTAAAGCTGGAGACCCAAACAAAATATGCAACTATAGACCAATTTCAGTCCTTCCAATTCTGTCAAAGGTGCTTGAAAAACAGTGGCGAACCAACTTATTGATTATCTGGAAAGTAGTAATATTTTACATCCAAAACAATTTGGATTTAGGCCTAGATACTCAACAGAAATTACTACATGCTACCTAACAGACATGATTAAAAAAAAAAAATCTGGATCAGGGAAATGTGGTTGGAGCAGTGTTTTTAGACCTCCGTAAGGCCTTCGACACTGTAAACCACCATGTTCTCCTGCACAAATTAAAGCAGTTAAATTTTTCCCAACAGTCTCTCAGCTGGTTTACATCTTATT